>NC_087204.1:106312072-106347072 GCF_015104395.2 Macrobrachium nipponense
TGTCCTTTAATATCTAATTCGCTCTACCTCGGAATTAATATATTTTCATATATGTTTAACCGAAGGGGAATTTATTCAGCGATAATAGAATTCTATTATCGCTGAATAAATTCCCCTTCGGTTATACATATATGAAAATATATTAATTCCGAGGTAGAGCGAATTAGATATTAAAGGACATTTGTAGCTCGATATATGTATATGAATCACGGTAATGAGATATGACATATATATATATATATATATATATATATATATATATATATATATATATATATATAAATGAAGGAAAACATTGTGGACATTAATGTCCTCCACATTGCCAGTGATTCTTCCCCTTGACCACAACATCTCTTCCCCACTCCTTCACTCAACCCCCCCCCCCACCTGCCTCTTCAGTAAGGCAGTATCTGTCCCCACTTTCCCCCGTTATTGAAAAAGAGAAACTTGAGAGAAGCAATAAATGCAGGGGAATGATACCTGACGCTGGGAAATGGAAAGATTCAGACACTCCAAAACTGACCCTTAGAACCTATACTACGCCTCCTCTGCCTCCTCCTCCTAGTACTCCGCCTCCTTCTAGTCCTCCTCCTCCTCCCCTTCTCACCTACCTCCACCCTCCTCCTCGTCCCATTTCCCAGACGAGCAGAAAAAAATGGAGAATAAAATTTTTAATATTGGTCACTCATACAACGCTACTCTCGTTCTTCAGTTCAGTTGTCAAGGGAACCTCTTTATTGGAGTTCCGAAGGGCCGCCGGCTGGCTCTCTCCTTTTCCATTTGTCTTCCAGGGCTTGCTGGATAGCACACAAGGTTCTATGCTTTCCATTCGTATGGCGAAACGTTCTAGACACCATTAGGTTCCTCTCGTTTTCAGTTGCTCTTTAAAATGGTCTGGATATCAAAAAATGATGTTCCATGACTCCATTTGACTTCCAGAGATCCTGGACTTCATAAGGTTATGTTCGTATATTCAATTTGAGTACCATTAGGTTCTGGAATTCATAAGATTATGTTCGGATATTCCAATTACCTACCATTAGGCCCGGACTTCATAGGATTATGGTCTTCTATTCCATTTTGACATCCTGAAGGTCCTGGACTTTAAAAAATTATATTTTTCTATTTCATTCGGCTTCCAGAAAAAGGTCTTGAACATCACAAGGTTATGAATTCCTATTCCATCTGTCTTCCAAAATGTTCTGGAAACCTTAAGGCTATCTTCTCCTTTTCCATTTATTTGTCTTCCAGAATCTATCTCCTGGACGTCAAAAAATTGTTTTTATTTCCATTTTGTTTTCCATAATAAGCTGAATATTACAAAGTCCAGTTTTCATTTCCATATTTTTTCCAGGAGGTCTGCGACGTCCAGAGGCTTCACTTCCAGTTTGTTAATGCTTTCTAGAGAGTTTTAGGTGCATGGAAACTCTTTTATTTATTCTTTTTCAATTTTATCCACCAGTTTCTGTGTATCAGAAGGGTAAAGCTTAAATTCTCGTTCCCTATGTTTTACACAATATTAAACATTAGAAGAATAAAGGCATCCTCTCTCTCTCTCTCTCTCTCTCTCTCTCTCTCTCTCTCTCTCTCTCTCTCTCTCTCTCTCTCTCCATCAACGTTACCTCTTAAGAATTTACGTCCTAGACAAGGATATATTACTCAGTATAACAAGAAGGCTTTGGGTTAATTCTAATAAGCTCACGTGATCATTTACCACAGATTGAAGAGTTAGACAGCTCCACATCCATTTTTAGTCACAAGATTAAAATTAATTATTTGCTGAATGAACTTTTGCTAAACGATACGGAAACGGACCTTAACTTCTGTTATTATTTGAATAGCAATTTTTCTCGAAAAAGGGAGCTTCTCTGTTAAAGTTATGCTTTTTATAGGGTGCTATGCCATCTTTATTGTTTAGTTTGTCTTGGCTGCTATTTCACGGTTTGAAAGTCCAGACGTTATCTCTAAAATAATGAGAAAAATTGCTAATTTATTAAATCGACAACAAAAATATCTCGTAGACGGAGAGTGAATTCTAAGGAACGCATGAAGACACTTTCCAAAGACATCAATTCCGAAGCAAGAAAACGTGAAATCAGCAAGAGTTATAAGTAAGAACAAGGGAAATTAGCAAGAGTTATAAGTAAAGGACATTTAAAATGCATTTTCTCGTGGGAAAATGCACCATGTATGGTACGTAACCTTGATGTATGAATGTATTTCTTATATAAATATTCTTTACACACTTAGCATTCATTTCCAATATCTCTGTTAGATTAACTTTTTTTCTTCTGTTGAGGAAATGATGTATAAAAAAACCTTCCTTGATTATAAAAACCAAACCAAAATCAAAACACCAAGAGAATGGACTTCGAACTGTCTAAAACCAGTGTACAGTCTGCTTCCCCCTTTCACGGAGGAGGAGGAGGAGGAGGAGAGGCACCTTGATCACACCGACACCTGGGGTCTTCCATACTCGCTCACAAATGACATACAATTATCTATTTAAGCTCAAGGAGATTCTTTCAGAAAAAACGCAGGTGTCTCTCTCTCTCTCTCTCTCTCTCTCTCTCTCTCTCTCCCCGTCTCTTTCTCTCTCTTGCTCTCTCTCTATCATCACGCCCCCTCTCTCTCTTCCCCTTCTTTCTCTCTCTCTGACCCCACTTTCTTTCTCTCTCTATCTTTATCTCTCTCTCTCTCTCTCTACCCCTCTCTCTATCATGGCTCCCCCTCTCTCTCTCTCTATCTCTCTCTCTTTCTCTCTGACTCCTCTCTCTCTCTCGCCCCTTCCCTCTTTCTCTCAGAATGCAGTAAGATGGGAACGAACTAGTGAAGAGAGAGAGAGAGAGAGAGAGAGAGAGAGAGAGAGAGAGAGAGAAACCTGGATAAGGGCGGAGAAGGGAAGGAAAGAGAGCGAGAGAGAGAAACCTGGATAAGGGCGGAGAAGGGAAGGAAAGAGAGAGAGCGAGGCGGATGTGACCTTTGGAGAGATGAATACCCAATCAGGACGAGCGAATGGAAGGAGAAAAGAAATGAGAGAAGGAGACGACGGAGAGAGAGAGAAACCTTAAACTAAGCTGGAGAGATATCTTAAGACACTTCGGAAGGCAAATGAATATCAAAACAAACAATTAACACAATCGCCCATTGCTAATTCCACTTCGAATGGCACGCCTTACAGTGCACGCTGCGTGGTGCACTGTAGACAGTACTCGATGTATTTTGCCGTCTCCCTTCGGTCCCAGCTGCACCGCGCTCTGCCTTTTACTTTACACCCATTCCCGGTGGCATCTCAATCCCTTGGCTGTCCAACTTCTTTGACCAAACACTGTTTCGATTTTGGCTTCTCGTTGAAAAACAAATATAATAATAATAATAATAATAATAATAATAATAATAATAATATAATAATAATAATAATAGTTTCTATGAATATATTTTTGACAATTTGTTTATGTAACGTCCACGCGCGCGCGCGCACGCATACATATCACAGTTATATAAATAAATATCAGAGAGAGAGAGAGAGAGAGAGATAGAGAGAGAGAGAGATCACAAAATTTCTGAAAAATCGAAGTAAAGTCAGGAACAGAAACAAAATACACACACGAAAGTGATGAAAAGAGAGAGAGAGAGAGAGAGAGAGAGAGAGAGAGAGAGAGAGAGCCAAGAAAAAAGCTAAGTCGTGTTAGGGTTAAATAATGAGGAGGTGCGGGAGTGATCAGGAGAGACATTCACCGATACCTTATTTGCTGGAGACAAATCCCCGGCTCTGGGCAGCCGAGGGAACTCACCTCGCCTCCCGTGTCCCGCGGGACGAAGGACCTGCCATGCTCAATCCCTCCGCCCACAGACCACCTACCCTACCCACACCTCCTTCTCCCTTTCCAATCTCCTCACCCTCTTCCCATCTCCCATCTCCCATCTTCTTGCTCGTATGCCTTCCTCCGGACCATCCAAGTGATTGCAAAGATTTTTTTGGTTTTGTTTATAAAATACACTTGTAAAGACACAAATACACACCGCGTATACACACCTACGTAATCACATATTGTTTTTTTTTTCTCGTTGACGTTTCTAATTTGAGTTTTAGATTTTTAGAAGTTATCCTGCATTATGCAAAAGCAAAATTTTAATTTGTGATTTTTTTTTTCGAATTGTGGGATGTTTAGATTATTTCTATTTGCATGGCTATATGTCGACATTCAAAACTTGATTATACACACACACACACACATATATCTATCTATCTATCTATATATATATATATATATATATATATATATATATATAGATAGATAGATAGATATATGTGTGTGTGTGTGTGTGTGTATAATCAAGTTTTGAATGTCGACATATAGCCATGAAAATAGAAACAAACTAAACATCCCACAATTCGAAAAAAAATTAAAATTTTGCTTTTACATGCAGAATAACATCTATAAATCTCAAATTCAAATTAGAAAAACGGATGAAACAGATGTTCCCAGGGTGTTTATAACTATTCACCAACGTTTATGTAATTCTGTAGATTACTATATACATTTCACATATTATCTATATATTTCATAAATTTGAACAAAACTAAGAAAAATATGGGCGTGAAGAAATTTGTTCACTGAACAAGTATTGAAAAGCCGATTGCTTTACGTCAGTAATCCTTCAATAATAATTGTCTGGAATTTTCATTTGATTGGATCACTTTCACAAGTGAGAAAAAGTCAAAAGGGAAACCATCCGTTACCTACTGGAATTATACATATGGATAAAATCATCACGAACGTCTAGAACCCAGCCATTCTTATATCTTGGTTGATATCTGATCTCATGTGGTTTTAATTATATTACATCTTATAGTCTACATAAATTGTCTCGTGGGAAACTGGCAATCTTCACTGACTCTAAGCATAACTTTCCATGTAGATTTTATGGTGGATCCAGGAAATGTAATATTCCAAGTTTTCAGGCTTATGGAATTTAATAATTTGGTAACCTCCACTGACTCTAAGAAAGATGTCCAAGTAGATCTCATGCTGGATTCATTAAATCTAATATTCCAGGTATCCTAGTTTATAGGCTTTCATAATGTTACGAAGATGTAAGGACTAACAGGATGTATCAGTCTTAATAGGATTTGCCTCCTATCAAGAGGCCCTGGAATCTAATGAAATGACGTCTGCAGTCTTGTCAGGATGCATATTCAGTCTACGACATCCCAGGCAGGATCTGCACTTAAAGCTTTTGTTTTAGAGAGAGAGAGAGAGAGAGAGAGAGAGAGAGAGAGAGAGAGTTTTTTTTGTCCGAGCTGTCACATGACTTTGGGGAAGAAGTGGGGGACGGAGGGGGAATGGAAGGGGAGGAGGAGGTAGGTGGTAGGGAGGAGGGATGGGGGGTTCACAGAAGCGACTCGGTTGGGGTGAAAGGAGTCTTTCTGTTGAGGACGTTAATAAATGACCTACCCTCCCATCTCTCTCTCTCTCTCTCTCTCTCTCTCTCTCTCTCTCTCTCTATGAATTTTTAGACAGGACAAAACGAGGACCCTCTTAGTTCGAAGACATCTAGAGAAACCCATATAGTTGATTGTTTTTTATTATAATATTGCAAATAAATAAACAGCAATACATGACAAATTAAAATGGTAAGATTATATATATATATACATATATATATATATATATATATATATATATATATATATATATATATATATATATATATATATATATCAATTCAAGCTACAAATGTCCTTTAATATCTAAATTCACTTTTACCTCCCAAATGATATATTTTCATATATGTACCGAAGGGGAATTTTTTTAGTTGATTAATAATTTCGTTCCCCATGGGATCGAGCCACCGTCCAAGTGAACGGGGACGAAATCAGGACAGTCAGTGACGCTATCCAATCAGCCAACAGAGACGCTATAAGTTCATATCGATTCTGACCTTACAAAATCACCCTCGATCTCGGTGCTTTTGTAATTAGAATCGATATGAAACCCCGTCTACCATGTTAGCCAATTCGAGCGTTTGACAGACATAGCCTTTTGTTATGAATAATTATCACATCGAACCGTGATCCATTTATATATCAATTCAAGCTACAAATGTCCTTTATATCTAAATTCACTTTATTTTTTTCCTCCCAAATGATATATTTTCATATATGTACCGAAATGGAATTTTTTTAGTTGATAATAATTTCGTCCCCCCATGGGATCGAACCACCGTCCAAGTGGACGGGGACGAAATCAGGACAGTCAGTGACGCTATCCAATCAGCCAACAGAGACGCTATAAGTTCATATCGATTCTGACCTTACAAAATCACCCTCGATCTCGTGCTTTTGTAATTAGAATCGATATGAAACCCCGTCTACCATGTTAGCCAATTCGAGCGTTTTGACAGCACGTAGCCTTTTGTTATGAATAATTATCACATCGAACCGTGATCCATTTATATCAATTCAATGCTACAAATGTCCTTTAATATCTAAATTCACTTTACCTCCCAAATGATATATTTTCATATATGTACCGACCGGGAAGGGGAATTTTTTAGTTGATAATATTTCGTCCCCCCATGGGATCGAACAACCACCGTCCAAGTGGACGGGGTTGAAATCAGGACAGTCAGTGACGCTATCCAATCAGCCAACAGAGACGCTATAAGTTCATCGATTCTGACCTTACAAATCACCCTCGATCTCGGTGCTTTTGTAATTAGAATCGATATGAAACCCCGTCTACCATGTTAGCCAATTCGAGCGTTTGACAGCACGTAGCCTTTTGTTATGAATAATTATCACATCAAACCGTGATCCATTTATATATCAATTCAAGCTACAAATGTCCTTTAATATCTAAATTCACTTTACCTCCCAAATGATATATTTTCATATATGTACCGAAGGGGAATTTTTTAGTTGATGATAATTTCGTCCCCCCATGTGATCGAACCACCGTCTAAGTGGACGGGGACGAAATCAGGACAGTCAGTGACGCTATCCAATCAGCCAACAGAGACGCTATAAGTTCATATCGATTCTGACCTTACAAATCACTGACTGTCCTGATTTCGTCCCCGTCCACTTGGACGGTGGTTCGATCCAATGGGGGGACGAAATTATTATCAACTAAAAAATTCCCCTTTGGTACATATATGAAAATATATCATTTGGGAGGTAAAGTGAATTTAGATATTAAAGGACATTTGTAGCTTGAATTGATATATAAATGGATCACGGTTCGATGTGATAATTATTCATAACAAAAGGCTACGTGCTGTCAAATGCTCGAATTGGCTAACATGGTAGACGGGGTTTCATATCGATTCTAATTACAAAAGCACCGAGATCGAGGGTGATTTGTAAGGTCAGAATCGATATGAACTTATAGCGTCTCTGTTGGCTGATTGGATAGCGTCACTGACTGTCCTGATTTCGTCCCCGTCCACTTGGATGGTGGTTCGATCCCATGGGGGGACGAAATTATTATCAACTAAAAAATTCCCCTTCGGTACATATATGAAAATATATCATTTGGGAGGTAAAGTGAATTTAGATATTAAAGGACATTTGTAGCTTGAATTGATATATAAATGGATCACGGTTCGATGTGATAATTATTCATATATAATATATATATATATATATATATTTATATATATATATATATATATATATATATATAATATATATATAATATATATATATATATATATATATATTTATTTATATATATATATATATATATAATATATATATATATATATATATATATATATATATATATATATATATATATATATACGGGCCGGTGATTTGATTAGTAGCACACTCGCATACCAAGTAAGGGGACCCAGGTTCGATCCCTAAGCGAGTATGGATAGATAAACACGTCCCCAATGAAAAATCACCGTTTTCCCGTCAACCTAATCAGTGAATTAGGTACTAAGTATACTTAGTCGACTGTGGTGGGTCGTAAGGAAGATGAAAAAACGGCATGGGTCAAGCAACCTCATCCCAAATGGAAGCGTAATATAGGCAGACGGTTCTCTTACAAAAATGGGAGAGTGAAAACTGCTGTATATATTCATTAATTATTGATCTGTTTATTTTCTATTTACCTTTTGTAAGAAGCACAACACCCGCTCTATATCTTAATAGAAGAGAATGTTGGTAATACCTCAAAATAGAAGCTTTTCCAAAGGAAAACAACATCCACTCAGTTTATCAAGGAATTAGGTTGTGATTACGATGGTCTACCAAAGCGATCTTACAAATAGCGAAGTAATCTCTCTCTCTCTCCTCTCTCTCTCTCTCTCTCTCTCTCTCTCTCTCTCCATTAGGACTCTGAATGAACAGTAAAACCTGCTCCTAGAGATAAGTGAGCACACGATGTCTCCTCTTAGGATGGACTAATAAGTCTTTGAGACGTCCTAATCCTTGTAACTCTCTCTCTCTCTCTCTCTCTCTCTCTCTCTCTCTCTCTCTCTCCATTAGGACTCTGTGAATGAACAGTAAAACCTGCTCCTAGAGATAAGTGAGCAGACGAAGTCTCCTCTTAGGATGGACTAATAAGTCTTTGAGACGTCGTAATCCTTGTAACTCCTTGCAACTCTCTCTCTCTCTCTCTCAATTAGGATGGACTAATAAGTTTTTGAGACGTCCTAATCCTTGTAACTCCTTGCAACTCCCTCTCTATCCATTAGGACCCTGTGAATGAACCGTAAAACCTGCTCTTAATCCTTGTAATTCCCTCGTAACTCTCTCATTTCAGTCATTCCTCTCTTTGAATCAAAGTTAACTCTCTGTCTGTCTGTCTCTCTATTTACCCTTTCTGTATGTGTGTGTGTGTGTGTGTGTGTATATTATGAAGCCTCAGTACAGGCAGGCAGCCGAACCGCATCGGGGAAAGACTTTTATAAATAAATCCGCTATAAGACAAACGGGATATGAATAATATCACAATGTATCTTGGCTCTCTTCTCCTTCTTGCCCTGCATTACGCTCAACTGGGCTGAATTATGATGGAAAGAAATGTCTAGAGCGAGATTTCATGTCCGGAATCTGAACATAAGTAGAACGGGAATGGGATTGCACGGGAATATTATGTAAAATAGTGCTGTGTTTTGGTGGGCGCAGGTGGTCGCCCGCTGGAGAGAGAGAGAGAGAGAGAGAGAGAGAGAGAGAGAGAGAGAGAGAGAGAGAGAGAGGCTATGTAAACATAACTTAGAATAAAGGTGTCCTATCCTTTTTTTTTTATATATTTCAACCTAACCCTTATCAGAGTTTTGCCTATTTCGAAGAACCTGTTTATAAGCTTTCTGCTGCTTATAATGAGTACAATGCCGTAGTATATTTCATTCACAATATATCGAAAATTGATTGCTTCGATCACTCAGCCAATGATAATCGAACTTGAGGAAGAATGATATACCAATTTCGCTGAATCAGTGATTTTTCATTGATCAAAAGAATAATAAAGGTAAATATTGGTTCCTAGCAATCATGGCTAACTCATAAGACTTGCAATATCTCTGTTCAACTAATTCCATCTCCCTCACGCAATTTCTTGAACCTTTTAGTGTTAGTGTCTTGAACATTTCATCACATTATATGATTTTTTTAAAAACGTTTTGTTATTAGTGTCCAAAATATTCCATCAAATTATTTAATTTCCTAAACACTTTGGCGTCAGAGTCCTAAAAATTTCGCCCCCTTACTTAATTTCTTCAACCTTTTGGGGCTCGTGTCCTAAATATTTCATCCCCTTAATTCCTGAAACTTTTCGTTGTCAGTGTCCTAAATATTTCATCCCCTTCCTTAATTTCTGAAAATTATTTGGTGTTAGTGTCCTAAAGATCTGTCCCCTTACTTAATTTCTTCAACTTTTTGGTGTCAGTGTCATAAATATTTCATCCTCTTACTTAATTCCCGAAACCAGTTTTAGGTATTTGTGTCCTGATTATTTTTCCAGAATATTTCATCACCTTAATTGCTGAAACTTTTCGTTGTTAGTATCCTAACTTAATTCACAAAACCCTTTGGTATTTTTTCAATAATAACTTCATATTCTAACTTAATTCCTGAAACCCTTCGGTGTTGGTGTCCTTAAAATTCATCCCCTCACTTAAATCCCAAAACCCTTTTGGTGCTTTTTCACTAAAAAACTTCATATCCCAACTTAAACTTCTGAAAACCTTTGGGTGTCACTGCCTTCAAAATTCCATCCCTTTACCTAATCGCCAAAACCCTTAGGGAGTTTATTCACTAATAAGAAGAAAGAAATAAAGAAAAGGGAAACCTTTGCATAACATCTGTGAGCTCGACAACGGCCTTGGCAGTGAGAGGCGCTGCTGAAGGGGACGACCTGAAGAAGGGAAGGGAAGGTCTTGTCCGAACGCCTCCTCCCGAGTCTGATTCAAACGCCAGCTGTTATATTGTAAAGATTTCCAGATTCTTATTGTAAGCCGCAGCCCCGAGTGAATTTATACCCACCGGATGGCAGGGGGATGGAAAGACCTCCGTCCCTCCGTCCCTCCCTAGGAGTATGTAGGTGTAACATTTGTATTCATGCTTGCAGACGGACGCTTATGAATTTAATTTTATAATGGAATTTATATAATATATATAATATATATATTATTTATATATATATATATATATATATATATATAATCAAAACTTCAGGAAAGCCGAAGACACATGACGAGTTAAAAGGGTTTATTCGTTAAGAAACGTTTCGCACAAGGAACTTTGTGCATCATCAGTCTGTTAAAATAAAAGTACATTTTAAATTAATAAAAGCAAAATACAAATAAAAATTACAATCTAAAATTTAAAATTTAAAAATTATAATTTAAAAATTAGCATAATTCAAAGTTAAAAGTGAAATAAGAACATTAAAACCCGACTACTAAAACACCAACCTATATATATATATATATATATATATATATATATATATATATATATATATATATATATATATATATATATATATATATATATATATATATATATATATATATGATTTTAGGGGAACACCCCAGCACATATACTCTCCAAACTAACACCTGACAATTTCTTGTCTGAAGTAGCCAGGTAACGCCCGTCAGGCTACACCATCCCACACCAAACTGCGAAGTGCAACGCTACTGTTTCGTTCTTCAAGTTAGTTTGTAGTATAGGTGCCTCGGTGTTCTCTTATACTCCTAAAATCATGTCCATCTTGATAAACTGATAAAATGGCCTGGTAACGCCTGTCAGGCTTCACCATCCCACCCATTAAAATGCAACGATTCTTTTGCGTTCTTGAAGCCACAAAGATTCGGATTTCTCTACTTACTTTCGTGTTCCATGATATCTTTATTATACTTTCTTTAAAGAGGTAGGATCACTGCATTTTTGGACGTTCGGCCACACTTTTTTTTTTCCCTTAACCCTCCGTCTACCCTATACCCTTACCCTCACAGTCACTCACCCCCCCTCTCCACCCATATGGACAGGGATGAGAGGTCTAAATAAGATATCCATTGGATCTTTAATCCGTTTGTATTAGCAAAGTAATTTTGGGTGATCACTCCAGGTCAGGTTAGGTCAACTAAATTTTCTTCATAATGTAATCCACAGAAAAATGCTTTTCAATTACATTAATCTTATCATGTATAAAACGCATCTAGATGTAACTTATATTTCGTCTTTTATGACGTCAATACCCATAGGACACACATCTCAATGTCCGTATCTAGCCCAGGCCTGAATAGAGTGATTTTAATCAAAAAGACACCGAAAAATTGGTAAAGCAGACCTCGTAACTTATTTCTACGTAGACTACATTGAACGTAATGAAAAGCCATTAAGGACATGGTGAGCCTTCAAACGAAGACGTTCACTTGGCAAAGAAAATAAATATTTAGGTATTTACATATCTTAAAATTGTCGTCTTGGAACTTCAGGTTTATGGCAGAAAACGCCAACTACCAAATTCATATATAACCCAATTTAATTACTTTTTCTTGCATTCACTTACTTATGAACTAATCCAATTTCGAGTAGATCCGTTCAAAGCATAACCTGTCCATGACACTTCCTTTGAATTCTTTGCATAATACAAGGCGATTATACGGTAAAGGAAGTCTTGGTAAGGAGTTTAGGGTTAGTGAATAATAATTTGTTTTTATCTTAGGTCCAGAGAATAGAATTAAGTAAAATGGGGAGCTAAGTGCACAGTGTAAACGTAATACACCACACAGAGAGAGAGAGAGAGAGAGAGAGAGAGAGAGAGAGAGAGAGAGAGAGAGAGAGAGAGATTCATTAGCAATGACTTTAAGCAAAAGCAAAGAAAAATTAAAGGTGATTTCATCTACGAAGTCATCACAAAAACAAACGATAAACGAAAGATGTTGTCAGCGCTCAGATGACGTCTAAAGAAACTGGATAACATCACGCCTAAAAGACATCACTCTTTTATTCACAATATCCTTTCCTCTTCATACGAGAGAGAGAGAGAGAGAGAGAGAGAGAGAGAGAGAGAGAGACTCTCTCTCTCCCAATCCAAGAGTTCATCCTAAATGCATCGGCTAAATAGAGTTATGGGCCATAATATAAAGCTCCCAATACTTATGCGGAGTGCCACGTCTTGTTTATGTAAATGAATCGGAGGCCGGTCTCCCGTTGGCTCCTCGGCTGCGTCCGAACGTCCGCACGACGACTTCGGATTCACAGAGGCGAGTCTGAGCCGTAGACTGAGGGATACGAATGAGAGGCGCTGTCTCGTCTATCACGGCAACACGTTAAGAGATGAAAAACTAATTTGGAAAATATTTAAATATTTATTTCGAATTATTCAACTCGCGGGAGGGATCCGAAGGTGAAGGCGAAATTCCGAAAGCGGCGATCGTTTGTCGGTCGCAGATGTGGGATGCTTGTGATTGTTTTGCTTCGTCCAGTCTCCTCTCTCTCTCTCTCTCTCTCTCTCTCTCTCTCTCTCTCTCTCTCTCCTGTTTGTCTGTGACTGTTGTAAGCTCTTCTCGGAACGTGTTTATACACTCTCGTTTGCTCTTGTTTGTCTTCCCTTTTTCTGTTGTTGTAGAATTTTTGTCCTGTTGTCCTTTCAAATGGCGTTGATGAAGTATCGATGAAGCTTTCTGTTGTAACCAACGACTCTTCTGTAGCCCAGACCCGAAGAAATCACGTCAAAATAGGCAGAAAGATAAAATGTGAATTTTGCCAAAATATAAGCACAGACGTTGTAAGATTTTTGAACAACAGGAGCACGGAGAGAATTCCAAAGCTTGGCAAAAGAAAAAAAAAAAATGCTCAGTTCCAGATACTGACACTGCTGACAATCAATCACCAACAGATTTCGACAATTTATGACCTCGATTTGATATAAATACGTCGCCTCAAAACTTGGAAACCTCGACTGAACTTGGTAATTCGGGAACAAAAGTTTTAAGTCTGGAAAAGAAAAAAAGTTCGAGGGAATTCGCTCCGGGATTTCAGGTGGTCCTCTGTAAGGATTAATTGTTTTGGACAAATACTCCTCAGGTTTTGGTAAAACCAGTCATTTGATGCTTATTTCAGTTTCCCCCCTTTCTAATTGTCCAGTTGTATTACTTCCATTCTGGAGATTTCCCCAAGTGACACTCGAGGTATACTGACAAACATAAGCTTAGTTCATACTTCACAATATGATTCTAAACTCAAATGACCACATCACAAACAATTTTACCTTTGTATTTTCTAATTATGTGCCCGCACACACAAAACACACACATGTAACCCCCCATTTAACCAGAGGCAAAGAAATTCTTCTTCCGAGCAATATTAATGCAAGATATGGGGTTACCAACACCATGACCCCGGGCCATTTCGTGAAGGTTGCAACAGTGTTCCATTTCCGGGCATCCCACAGGAACAAAACGCGTCGTGATTACTACCGATCTCAAGGCAAGAGGCTCATCCTCTAGAAAGGGGTGACCACCTGTGCAGAAAACTCCCAGGCAGTTAACCACTTCATATAAATACACAGGAGCTTCATTAGTACTAAGACCCTTCCTTTCCAACACCTCTTTCCTGAGACACAGTATTCACAGTCCTCTGGAGAAAACAGCATCCCAATTCCTCTGAGGAACAGCATCCCAAGTCCTCTGGGGATCAGCATCCCAGGTCCCCTAAGGATACAGGACCTAACTTCCAGAAAATATGGCGAGAAACGTCAAACCACTACAAAGACGGTCTGCAATCATTGCAATAAGAGGGTCAACGTCCTTCGCCCAATCAGTAATTCCAAATCAATAACAAAAGAAAATGAAGGCTAGGGAACACCGTCTTACCTAAACTGACCTACGAACTAGCAGCAAAAAGACTTGAACTCGAAGCTAGTCCGTGATGGCCTTATGCCAGTGCTTTTAAAGTATACAAACATTTGAACAAAAATGAAATGTATAATGAATATCAAGAAGGCAAACGCCATTATGAAACATACATCACAAAACAAAATAACAAATACATGAAAAAATAATGAAAGGTTAACCTCCCCAAAATAGATATTTTTTTGTAAAAACCTAAATTTCGAAGGACAGGCCTCGACATATGTTGAGGTACTGCGTCCTCAACATGAATAAGGCATATGGGATGTATATGTTGCTCATACGGTCCACATAGGTAATAGGGAGGTCAACATGGGCATTGTATACAAGGACCCATACTGGTGCAATTTGCATAAAGAGGGAAACAGGTCAAGAGAGAGAGAGAGAGAGAGAGAGAGAGAGAGAGACCAGAATGAGAGCGATAATCGAAGAGTGGAAAAAGGTGGGTAAGATAAGCAAAGCCATCTGTGCCCCTCCCTATCTCTACCAGGGGTGTATGTGGAGGGGGTAGGGGGAAGGAGGGGTTTGGGAGGGGGGGAGGGGAGAGGGCAACAAGTGTGCGCACCGGATGGGACACTCTAACAGCTGGTTTGGGTGGACCAGCTGTATTCAGGGTCATACCACTTACAAGATATTAATTTAACATTGCCCATCTGGCTTCTAATATCGGTCTCTTTCCTTCAAAACCAAGAGACGATTTTCCCCGATTTTCTTCAACTTTCGACATCTTTCCCTACCACAGGAGGTTCCTAAGACCGTGCAGATACCCAATGATTTGATTTAGACTCCCCCCCACCCCCCCCCCCAAAAAAAAAAAAAGAAAATAACGAAGGTGTAGCTTCTTCTCGTGTTTCGAATTTCGATTTTCGTGGCTCTATGATCCGGAGACTCTCGGTTCCACCTCTGACGATTATGCTAATGGAAACTTTAATAAAAGATATATTTTCCTTCAGTCTGCTGCTGCCCTATCATGAAACGATGCAACGACAGGCTTAGTTCGCTTGTATACGTACTCCAGTCTCGCTTCGTATTCCTGTACAACTTTATAAAGTGCTTTATAAAGTGCTTAGGGCGCTTGTATACATACTTCAGTCTCGCTTCGTATTCCTGTACAACTTTATAAAGTGCTTTATTCGCTCATGGCGAGAAAAACATTTCAGGATTGATTCATAATTCTACTAACCTGGACTTTTCCAGTTCTTAAGACATATATAGACGCATGCGCCCTATAGTTATTAGCTGCAAGCCTTATCCATGGCAGCGGGAAGAGAAATCAGAATCTGAGGAGAATCTCGTTTCTGTAGCCCTATAAGCTTAAGGGTAGTCTGGTGTTCTTGTCAAGAACGAGAACCCAATCATAAATATCGAGGGTTGGGGAACTGGGAGAACATATTCCCAATCAAAATGTCAGAATATTTTCTGAGTTTGTGACGAGTTAATGTCAAGATTTTAGTTCTGGAATGCAAGAAGCTCCACTCTCCAACAGGCACCGGCTGACGGAACGCCAACTAAGAAACTGTGATATCAATGGGTCAAGTATACTTCTAGTCTAGTGAAAGCCGTAAACATACATAATAACAAATACCCAAGAATACGCAATAAGAAATGATACATGATATTACTACACAATTTTAAATAATACTTAAGAATACATAGTTTCACCATAAACTTAATCCTAATGATATTTGTATTCTCTACCTATTTACCCATCTGTATAGTATACAAACCACCAGGACGAAGAAATCCCGGGAAATAAAAAGGCGTCCGGGACTCATAATGATGCATCCTTTTCGTTAGCATTAATTTACCTTAGAAATGTGTGCTAAAAGGACATTTCACGTAGCGACACGGGCTGAGCCCAGAAATGACGCCAGTGACGAGAACGTCACAGATCTGCTAAACCCCGCTCTCCCTAAAAGAGGCAACAAGTATAAAATCACTTCGGGGTCCTCTGAGAACACAATGGGAAAAAGGGAAACGCACATTTCTTTAAAAAAAAAATATCGGGAGAAGGGATGAATATGGAGGGTTGGCGAAAGGGGTTTTCATCGCCATCGCTCCATCATTTTCCTCGAGCCATTCGTCGCTTGAGAGTATGGAGGCGTTCATTGTGTTAGACGATGTACAGCAAGATGAAATAAATACGGTATCGCCTGAAATTGACGGACACCTCTGGCTGGTGGGGCAGAGAGGGGGCGGGGGAGTCTGCTTGTCCGATAAGGAACGAAATCCGCTAAGTAACAAAGATTGGGGCATGGTCTGCCCGTCCGATAACCAAATCCGCTAAGTGACAAAGACTTGGGGCATGGTCTGGCCGTCCGGTAGGTCACGAAATAAAAATCCGCTAAGTGATGAAGACTAGCAAATGACCTTCACAACAGGGGGGATACCTATTATAGCTTATAGTCTTGAAGTAATTCCATTGACAGTATCTAACAGCCTCTCCTAAAAGGTATTTTGTAGATATCGTTCAATTTTAAATACGGATTTATTTGCCATTATAGAACGGAAAAGCAGCGCGAATAATATAGAAAAACCGCGTGACTGTTGGAATAGATGGCCTGCCATATAGTAGAACAGAAAGATAGGCAAACAAAGCAAAATAGGGCTTTGAAAGAAAGCAATGGACATCAATAAAAGAAATATAAAGAAAAATAGAAAGAAGACCGAAGTCATTAGTGGCAATGAAATTGCCTCCTGGAAATACGAGTTTCCAGATGCATTTTCTCATTACCTTCCAGGATTTTGCTTCTGAGAGCGAGCACATTCGACACTATTTGGAAAAGGAGACTTCGAGGTGATTTTACATTTTAACTCGACGTAGTAAATGATGAATGGAATGCCATTTCCTGTCTAAAGGGTATCCAACCTTATATACAGTATGCATATGTCTATATATATATACATATACATACATAAGTATATGAGTCACATCACATTACCGTGATCCATCGACTAAAAAATCCCCCTTCGGTTAACATATATATGAAAATATATTAATTCCGAGGTATAGTCAAGTAGATATTAAAGGACATTAATTGTGGCTCGATGTATATATAAGTATATATAGTATATGTACTATTTATATATATATATATATATATATATAATATATATATAATAGAGAGAGAGAGAGAGAGATGAGAGAGAGAGAGAGAGAGCAGAGAGAGACGTGGATAAAAAATAAAGGCTTAGACATAAACAATCCCGATTTGAAACATCAAGATGAACATGTATTGCGCATCAAAAAGACAAAAACGAAAACAAAAAACCATTCGTAAACGGAATAACATAAAAGACAGGAGACTCTGAAAAGAGCTGAACGTCAGATTGAGAGAGAGAGAGAGAGAGCGAGAGAGAGAGAGAGAGAGAGAGAGAGAGAGAGAGAGAGAGAGAGAGAGATGATGCGGGCTGGCGTGTTTGATTTCGACTCAGTTCAAACACACTCTGTGCCCCCAGATCTGGCCAACTTAAACAGGAGACTAATTTATACTAGACGAAGTGAAGCCCTCACCTTCTCTCTTCTCTCTCTCTCTCTCTCTCTCTCTCTCTCTCTCTCTCTGTTACACACTGATGTTCGGTCGGTCGCAGATTCCCTCATTAAATGGCTTTTCCTGATTTTTTTTTTTCGACACAACTAAGTTGGGAACTTGTCACATTAAAACGTGGGTCAAAAAAGTTCTAAATTACTGTCATGCTTTTAAGGTCGGTTCTGTGTGTGTGAGAAAGTCTCTTCTCTCTCTCTCTCTCTCTCTCTCTCTCTCTCTCTCATCCAGCCTGCCATGAGTTTTCTTGCAAGCATAGAGTTTCGATGTATTTTCTGAAGCTTATTTCCTTCTAAGTCCATTTTTTAGACACAAAATGTACGCAAAAGGACGAAATAAAAAAAAAATCATTCTCCAAAAAAGCTTGACGAAGGTTTTCAGTTTCATGAATTTTTTTTTAACAATATACAAGATTGTTGGTTCAATGAAAATAATGTATAAACAAGAACTATGAAATTTAACAGTAAAATACATTAAAAAGTGAATTCCATACATAATATTGATGAATATTTGGTAGCACCTTCTTTACAATTATTTACAGAATTTCATAAAATTTGAAAAAAAAGTTATATTAGTTCACCCAACGATGCAGCTCAGTTACGTCAAGACAGCCGGTATCACCTCTTTGAAACCCCATGAATAAAAACTTCATATCTATACATACAGTCTTTATTCACAAAAACTCTACACAAAGACCCACTAAAACCCCAATCGACAGACGACGAACAAGTGCACAGCGGTGGCGCTGAGGCGCCTCCGACGGCCATATTGGCCGGACCATGAAAGTAGTACACAGTAGTTCATTTCCACTTCTAGATCAATCGGAGCCGAATCCTTTCTCTGCTAAGCCCTTGACCCTTTCCTCTCCTCTCTCTCTCTCTCTCTCTCTCTCTCTCTCTCTCTCTGTGACCCATCCCTCTGGCCTGGGTAATATCCCTCCCTCCTTTTGGACATTTAATTTGTTAGAAGCGCCGGCGGTTCCAGATGGTATATAAGGCATCTTGCGGCCGGCAGATTCTCTCTCTCTCTCTCTCTCTCTCTCGCTACTCTCTCTCTCTCTCTATCATCCTCCGTCTCTCTCTCTCTCTCTCTCTCTAGTCCGCGTAACGAATCCCGATGGTCGTTTAGTTCACTGGACCGAATGATGTCCTCAGTGAATCCAATGCACCGTATTCACTCGATTACCACAAACCTCTGTTCTCAGAGAGAGAGAGAGAGAGAGAGAGAGAGAGAGAGAGAGAGAGAGAAGGGGGGGAGGGGGGTTGAAGGAAGGATTGAGGGATGGGAGTAAGGCGGAGGTTGTCTTGGCTCAGAAAAATATCACCATCATTATCATCATCATCATAATTATAATAATAATGATAATGAGTACAGTTTCAATGAATCATAATGCTGATGAAGATGAGGCTCGATTCATAGTACGATGATGATGATGCTGATATAAGTCTAGCGGACGAATATGATGAAGTAATAATGATGCATTTCATGGAAATGATGAATTTGACCATCATGATAATGGAATAGAATCCACAGAAACAGTTATCAAAGAATAATAATAATAATAATAATAATAATTAATAATAATAATAATAATAATAATAATAATAAGCAAAGAGGACTGCGTCAACATCGAGAACAGAGCACTGGGGCAATATATGAAGACCAGTGAAGACGAGTGGCTCAAGAGTGCATGGGAAGGAGGACTGATAAAAGTAGACGAAGACCCAGAAATATACAGAGACAGGAGAAAGACAAGCAGAACAGAGGAATGGCATAACAAACCCATGCACGAACAATACATGAGACAGACTAAAGAACTAGCCAGCGATGACACGTGGCCATGGCTACTGAGGGGAGAGTTCAATAAAGAAACTGAAGGAATGATAACAGCGGCACAAGATCAGGCCTAAGAACCAGATATGTCCAAAGAACGATAGATGGAAATAACACCTCTCCAATATGTAGGAAGTGCAATACGAAAAATGAAACCATAAACCACATAGCAAGCGAATGTCCGGCACTTGCACAGAACCAGTACAAAAAAGAGGCATGATTCAGTAGCAAAAGCCCTCCACTGGAGCCTGTGCAATAAACATCAGCTACCTTGCAGTAATAAGTGGTACGAGGACCAACCTGAGGGAGTGATAGAAAACGATCAGGCAAAGATCCTCTGGGACTATGTTATCAGAAGTGATAGGGTGATACGTGCAAATAGACCAGACGTGACGTTGATTGACAAAATCAAGAAGAAATTATCACTCATTGATGTCGCAATACCATGGGACACCAGAGTTGAAGAGAAAGAGAGGGAAAAAATGGATAAGTATCAAGATCTGAAAACAGAAATAAGAAGGATATGGGATATGCCAGTGGAAATTGTACCCATAATCATAGGAACACTAGGCACGATCCCAAGATCCCTGAAAAGGAATCTAGAAAAACTAGAGGCTGAAGTAGTTCCAGGACTCATGCAGAAGAGTGTGATCCTAGAAACGGCACACATAGTAAGAAAAGTGGTGGACTACTAAGGAGGCAGGATGCAACCCGGAACCCCACACTATAAATACCACCCAATCGAATTAGAGGACTGTGATAGAGCAAAAAAAAAAAAAAATAATAATAATAATAGTAATAATAATAATAATAATAATAATAATAATAATAATAATAATGAACCAAACAAAAACTTCTTTATTTCAGTTTTCTTCTTAAGATTGAAAAAGAAACAAGTTACTGTGTATAACGTGTTTACTTTTAAGTATTAAAGAAACACACAAATTACTGTGTATAACGCGTTTACTTTTAAGTATTTACATTTTATTTTATTCTTACACACGTGTACTTTCAGGCCACAGATAGGGCCTGAAACTACTCGAGTGTTGAGTAAAATAAAATGTATATACATATAAGTAAACAAGTTATACACAGTAATTTGTGGGTTCTTTTTCAATAATAATAATAATAATAATAATAATAATAATAATAATAATAATAATAATAATAATAATAATGATAATATAATAATAATAATAATAATAATAATAATAATAATAATAATAATAATAATGATGATGATGACTCAACTTGAACATATATTCAAAGCCCAAGTCTGTCTGGAAATAATGTCAGAACAAAATAATTGTGTACCTCCAAATCCTCAAGTCTTACGAAAAGCGTCCGCCGTTAATTTCCAGAATTAATGATACAAGAGAAATGAGCGTCCTTCTAATGAGAGAGAGAGAGAGAAGAGAGAGAGAGAGACGAGAAGGATGAGGAGATGAGAGAGAGAGAGAGAGAGAGAGAGAGAGAGAGAGAGAGAGAGAGAGGAGGCGTGGGTGCTTTTGATAACTTCCTATATATAACAAATATGGAACAATGGGAATGGAGCACATTTTATGGACTGATAATAATCTGTTATCACCCATTTCTATAATACAATCTATTATCACCCACTTCTATAATAATCTATTATCACTTACTTCCAGGGTATATAAATCACTCACTTCTATAATCTAGAATTACAGACATTTATAGATTCTATCATCATCTAATTTTTTAATTCTCTAATCATTTTCTTCTATAATCAATAACCATTTACTTTTACAATCTATAAACACTTACTCCTGTAATCTATAATCATTTACTTTCGCAATCTATAAACACGCACTTCTATATATTATAATAATTTACTTCTATGATCTATAATAATTTACTTCTATTATCTACAGTCACTTACTTTTATAATATCTATAATAATTTCCATCTATAATCTTTAATTCTATACTTTTATAATCTATAATTGCTCACTTCTATCATTTCTAAAATCTATTCCACTGCGACAAAGGTCTTCACTCCATGGAAAAAAAAATAAAATTTTTGGATAAAGTAATACAGCTTTCAACTGAGGATTTTTTATCAATAAAAGGTACTCTTCCCTTTACGCATAAGTTGTAAACATCATGTCCCTGACTTTGAACGTAAATTAAAACATTATATCCCTGACTTTGAACGTAAATTAAAACATTATATCCCTGACTTTGAACGTAAATTAAAACATTATATCCCTGACTTTGAACGTAAATTAAAACATTATATCCCTGACTTTGAACGTAAATTAAAACATTATATCCCTGACTTTGAACGTAAATTAAAACATTATATCCCTGACTTTGAACGTAAATTAAAACATTATATCCCTGACTTTGAACGTAAATTAAAACATTTATAAAAAATAACATCCCTGACTTGAACGTAAATTAAAACATTACATCCCTGACTTTGAACGTAAATTAAAACATTATATCCCTGACTTTGAACGTAAATTAAAACATTATATCCCTGACTTTTAACGTAAATTAAAACATTACATCCCTGACTTTGAACGTAAATTAAAACATTATATCCCTGACTTTTAACGTAAATTAAAACATTATATCCCTGACTTTTAACGTAAATTAAAACATTATATCCCTGACTTTTAACGTAAATTAAAACATTACATCCCTGACTTTTAACGTAAATTAAAACATTATATCCCTGACTTTCAACGTAAATTAAAACCTGATAAAATCTACGGTCAAACCAAGCCTGGTTTCACCAACGAAAATTAAAATAAGTAAGCTATATTTTATTGGAAATAATGTTTCTTACTCTTTAACATGCACAGTATTTATCTATCTTTTTTTTTTTAGAGTTTCATTCTAATAAACAAATCATAAATATCCTATCCAAAAATGCTTTTATCTTTAACTTAAGGCGAAACACCTTCTTCAGACCTTTTTAGACTCTTCCATAGACCTTTCCGACCTCCCCCCTCCCTCGCAACAACAAAGTAGTTCGTAGGCAAACTCCCCGAGTAAGTGAAAATATACTTTAAAACATTACGAATATAAAGCTCTAGTGTCCTCTTAAACGCAACTTACGACAGTGAATGAGTCTGTTGTATCTCAATTATATAAAAAGGTATATTTAATATTTACTTTACAATCAGGCATATTCGACATGCATTCTTGGAAAATAAATTGCAATGCAATATTGATAATAAAACTGTACCATCTGTACATTGGCAATTTCCCATTCTAGGTGATTTCATCCTGTTATTAACATGATACCACACTAATATAAACATCTACACGCATGCGCAGTACGCACAACAGACTTCTAAAATATACTTAATATAAATTTTATTATGAAACAAATATACAAAAGGCAATTTGTTGATCAGAAACACGATATGCTTAAACATACAGATTGCAATTCCACATGCACTTGCAGAGAGAGAGAGAGAGAGAGAGTGAAAGATTAAGTTTAAAAAGTTATTATATTTTCTTAAGGGAATATGAAAGATATGGGGATAAGTCTAATTTACCCTCATCATTCAGTCTATTGCATACCATTAACGACAGAGAGAGAGAGAGAGAGAGAGAGAGAGAGAGAGAGAGAGAGAGAGAGAGAGAAGTAATTTCGAAAAATTCTAACTAATTCATTTTCTTGTGACGATAATTAAACGGGAAATGACACTAAAATATTACCTTACCATTTAGCCATTGCATCCCATTAACTGGACCTAAGGCCAGAGAGAGAGAGAGAGAGAGAGAGATGAGAGACGGGAGAGATGGAGAGAGAGAGAGAGAGAGAGAGAGAGAGAGAGAGAGAGAACCCAGCCTCCACCATCAATTATCGCAGATTCACTGACTCATTCAGAGCACCAGTTACACATAATTCAATTATTAACTCAATGTTGGATGCAAAGACCAGTCATCTGCCGATGTCAAAAGATGACTGGGACATCTCTTGAATGCAGTGGCGGATATCATTATTATTATTATTATTATTATTATTATTATTATTATTATTATTATTATTATTATTTAGAAGATGAACCCTACTCATATGGAACAAGACCACCAAAGGGACCACTGACTTGAAATTCAAGCTTCCAAAGAATATTATGGCGTTCATTAGGATGAAGTAAGAGGAGGTAAAGGGAGATACAGAGAGAAGAGAGCTCGCTAATTAAAAAAAAGAAAAAGTAATTAGCAAATTAATAAATAGATGGATACAACAATTTGTTATTGAATATCTTATTACAAAGACATCGAAGGTATTCGTTATTGGTCACAGACATCGAGCACTAGAATAGCTTGCATTCTAAGGATATTCTAACACGAGCATTCTTGAATATGGATATGCATTGTATGTATGTTTATGCATACGGGTATATACTAGTCATATATATATATATATATAGATATAATATATATATATATATATATATATATATATCAACTTGGCGGTGACCACCACATTCGCATACCTACCAGTTGCATAATTCACGGTTTAGATGAACAGGGCACAACGGTCTTCCCACTATAACAAGATTTCAACGATGTCCTCAGCACAGCAGGACTTGAATTTGCTTTGTGGCTAAAGATCACAAAATAAAACCGCCGAGGCAGAAGAACTCGCTCGTGACCTGCTGATGGTGGTCTGTGCGGCACAATACTCTTGAACGCCGCAACCCGCTTATTCTAGCTGGACTAAAACATCTTAGGATCAGTTGCGAATCTAGGACTTAGGAATCTCAATCGCCTCAAGATAAATAATCAAAATAAAAGAATTGAGTTTTTGCAACACAAAACGGAACTGGCCTTATCAGAACTTCGCAGCCAGTTATCTTCGATCAATCAAATAATGAATATCGTTAATGAACATTCAAATAATATCGCATCAGGTCATGGAAGTTCAACATTTGCTGGCTACTTTAGCTTACTATAGTTCGAAAATAGATCATATCCGTGTGAAAATATCACATTTTATTGAAAAGTCAAAAGATTATGTAGAAGCAATTACGTTAGCAACAAGGGGTGTGTTATCTCCTCACCTCATGCCTATTAAAGATCTGACGTTAACTTTAGAAAACGGACGGGAGAAGCTAGGTTATATTCCTTTATTAGATGCCCATAAAGTAGAATTCTATTATATTAGTATCAGTCAGCGTTGAAAATTATAGAATTATGATCACAATTCCTTTTGATTCTTCCGATGCTTGGCAATCATACAAAATAGCACCGTTTCCTACTTTCATGACGAATAACTCTAATCCAGTAATATCCAATTTAACGGGGCATGTACTGATTTCTTCTGATAAGAAAAATCATTTACAACGTCATTAAAAAGACTTAGAATAAACTCACTCACTGTTCAGAAGCCATGAATAATAAAATTTGTACAGCTGACTTCTTTTGAATTCTATCCTATATCAACGGATTCATGTGAGTTAGACATAGTGCTAAACGGCTCTCTCTCTCATACAAGCGAAGGTTGTCTGGGGAAACTTTATCCCTTTTACGGTAATAAATTCAATTACAGGATGAATAATGGTTCCTGGATCCGTTATGATAAGGCCGGATTCGACGTTCGTGTGTCCGGACACATCCACCGCCCATGCCCCTATCTTCGTAGCAGCCGATGGTTGTAGCGGGGACATCTACAAACTATACCGTCAGAGGGGTCAACACGATAATACGTGAGAAGGCGTATTTCGCGAACTACACGTGGGGGCTACCACAATCATCCCATCACTACCTCTCCCATACAACGCGCGAGTAGCTCATCGTCTGACGCAACTGGCTGAGATGACCCACACGCGTCATCGACTTATGCAGGTGGAGAAAATCTTCGCTACTACATTCTCTGCTAGCCGTGTTCAGCGTGACGGCCATATTGGTTATCGCCGTCAACATCTTTGCTTGGCGTAGGCTAAGGCGTAAACAGAAGGATCTCCAAGGGAAGCGTACTGGCCCGTCTGGATGACGTACCCGTTAAACTCAAGTCGTTTGCTCGTTAGGGCGGCCTGAACCTGGCCACTTCAGTTCGTGCCTAGGGAATTGTCTGGAATTGTGTTGTGTGTGAAAAGCGGTCCGTATGCTGGCAAAAATGTAGGACAAGAAAGACTCACGCCTTTGCATTTGACAGTTAAAGTATCTCCAGGGACGCCTAATAAATCATTATAAGCCCAATATTATACATTAATATATTCCTAAAGGTATTTTTCGGGCACCTAATAAAATATCAGCCCTATATATTGAATTTCTGCAGAATTACATTGTTATACTATTATACAATATATTTATCTATTACAAAGAGTGACAAGTACTCTTTAACTATTATCCATGATCATGCTATAATCATTATTTAGTCAACCATTATTCTTAATCAGGTTACCTGTTATCATATTAATCATGTATACATGTTTTGATTTTTACCTTTTATTATTTTTGGGTACATAATCATTATTATTACCAAACATGGATCTATATTTTCCATGCATTTATCTTTGTTTATGAATATGGTCAAACAAGGGTATGTAACAGAACCTTTTTTATGCATTTAATCACTTAGTATGTTACGAGCACGCTCTCCTTATGGACAATGTTTTAAAGTAATTTTTTTTTGTTATTCAAGGCTTGAATAGGTAGCAGTCCGAGCCTAATGTAATAATTACATTATTATATAATTTACAAGATCTGTAAATATAAACCAATGACCTGGGGTCATGGCATTAGTAGGGTTCTACGTGACCAAAGCAGACCTAGATTACGCTATGCGCTGTCTGCAGTAGCCTGAATACTAGCTCAAAGCTTTGTCAACATTTTTATGTTTATGATAACTTTGCACAACAACTTCCATGGGAAGCGGTTGACCTGTTAACCTACGCCGGAAACTTGTAACTTCCGAGCCGGCAGACTACGTATGTGTTTTTATATGAATTGCTGAGATAGCTAATGTTCCGCTATCGACGCGATGCTTTAGAATGGCAGTTCCACGCCAACGATCAAACATATCGGTCGTCCGACCGAGCTGCATCTCCTAGTATGGAGTTACAGAATAAAGTTGTTATCTTGTCAACTTGCCTGTTTGAATCATCTCCTCTAGTCAAGAAAGAACCTCTCTACTAAGATATCCAAGGGAGATGAGAGGAACCAAAAATTACTTACGAATGACAGTCGTAAGGAAAGAACAAAAAGTCTATCGCCAAGCGATAAGACATTAGATATACACACAAACACAGTATCATAATCATATGGGTGGATTATGGCCTTTATGAAGGGAGTAGAATATGAGGAAGACGAGGAAACAAGGAGGAGGAGGAGGAGGAGGAGGAGGAGGAGGAGGAAAGTAGCAAAGGAGGGAGAATATGATTTACGCCTCAGTCTGGGATTACCAACCCTGGGAATTTGTGCATGTGTTTTTTTCTTCCTCTCTCTCTCTCTCTCTCTCTCTCTCTCTCTCTCTCTCTCTCTCTCTCTCTCCTCCTCCTCCTCCTCCACCAGGGAGGAGAAATTCAATACGAGAGGACATCGAGACGGAAGGGCCAGGGGTGACATCCTCAGGAAATATCCTGAGTCCTTTGGCGTAGGACTTTACAATACTTCCTTCCGACCAAATCCTGATATTCATCCTAAAGTCTTGTTTAAAAGATGGCCGCTATTTTCTAACCATCTGATTTCTTTTATGGCTAATTTTCTTATTTTTTACATTAAAATATCTAATAACTACTGTGATACTGAATGACTGATTTACGGTTACTAAAACTGGCGTCGCAACGTCTAGGTTATCGAGTTTTCTGTCCGGTGGTGCATGGCAGCAAACACGGTCCATGAAACTCTTAGCCGCTGCCCATAAAACTCAGCCTCGGTCCGGTGGTGGCCTATGTTGTTGGTACCTATAACGCGGCCAGAAGTACGATTATGACTAACTTGGATAAAATAAAAACTACTGAGGCTAGAGGGCTGCAATTTGGTATGTTTGACGATTGGAGGGTGGACAATCAACAAACCAATTTGCAGCCTTCTAACCTCAGTAGTTTTCAAGATCTGAGTGCGGACGGACAGACAAAGCCGGTACGATAGTTTTTCTTTACAGAACTACATCACGTGATCTAAATAAAGATACACAGCTGCTCTATATTACAATCCTCCCCGAGAATCGTGGCAAGGATAAAATATCCATAATTATAGGAGTTAGTAGAGTAATTCATGTCTCTGGATAATATCCCCTTGAGAAAATACTTTTCTAATTCGTGTTTTACGAATACTGATTTTATCGCAGTTGAGATATCTTAAGGTTCCGAAAGACTACGTTACAAACATGGTCTTGCAAGATTTTATGACATAAATATGGTCTTATAAGATTTCATACCACAAATACGGTTTTGTAAGATCTTATATCACAAATATGGTCTCATAAGAATTCATTTCACAAACATGGTCTCATAAGATCTTATATCAGAAATATGGTCTTATAAGTTTTTATAACAGGAATATGGTCTTATAAGATTTCATATCACAAATATGGCCTTAATAGGATTTCATATCACATAAGGTCTTATAAGATTTTATAAAACAAATATGGTCTTAGTATAAGATTTCATATAACAAATATGGTCTTATAAGGTTTCCTAAAAAAACATGTTCTTATAAGATTTTATAAAACAAATATGGTCTTAGTACGAGATTTCATATCACAAATATGGTCTTCTGAGCTTTTATGAAACAAAATGGTCCTACAAGATTTTATATATGAGCGAGACATGAGACTGGATGAAGAGATTTAAAGAAATGATGTCCCAAGCAAACACCAGGGAGCATCTCATTATCATAAGCGTTATGATAACGGCAAAAGTCACACCTCACAAAAAAATAACTCCCCCTGTTTTCGGTGTTGGAAACTGGACGACAAATATAATAATAATAATAATAATAATAATAACAACAATAATAATAATAATAATAATACTCTTTATTGAATATAATGGCAGAATTTACAGAATTTATTTTATACAGAATTCTCTCAATTCTTCTAATGCCATGAAGAATTGAGAGAATTCTGCTGCAAAATAAATTCTGTAAATTCTGTCATTATTATATATACAATAAAACATGTTTGAAAAAGGGTCTGTTTCCAGAATAATAATAATAATAATAATAATAGTAGTAATAATAATAATAATAATAATAATAATAATAATAATAAATAATAATAATAATAACACTCCATTGAATATAATGGCAGAATTTACATAATTTATTTTATACAGAAATACCAGTTGTGCTAGAGAAAAGCAAATCATTAGGAGAATTGACAGATTTCTGTACAAAATAAATTTTGTAAATTCTGCCATTATATATATACAATAAAACATGTTTGAAAGAAGGTCTCAGAATCCAGAATAATAATAATAATAATAATAATAATAATAATAATAATAATAATTAATAATAATAATAATAATAATAATAATATAATAACGCTCGCTTTATATATATATAATATATATATGTATATATATATATATATATATATATATATATATATATATATATATATATAATATATATATATATAACATATATATATAATATAATATATATATATATATATATATATATATATATATATATATATATATATATATATATATATATATCAATTCAAGCTACAAATGTCCTAAAATATCTAAATTCACTTTTAACCTTCCCAAATGATATATATATATATATATAATATATATATATATATATATATCTATATATATATATATATTATATGCGCCTTAGTCAACATACAAAAGGCAAAGTGACGAGAACTGATGGGATAAAGCTACCAAATGGGAGCAACATCAAACAAATAGATGAGACTGGGATACAAATACCTGGGAATAATGGAAGGAGGGGATATAAAACACCAAGAGATGAAGGACACGATCAGGAAAGAATATATGCAGAGACTCAAGGCGATACTCAAGTCAAAACTCAACGCCGGAAATATGATAAAAGCCATAAACACATGGGCAGTGCCAGTAATCAGATACAGCGCAGGAATAGTGGAATGGACGAAGGCAGAACTCTGCAGCATAGATCAGAAAACCAGGAAACATATGACAATACACAAAGCACTACACCCAAGAGCAAATACGGACAGACTATACATAACACGAAAGGAAGGAGGAGAGGACTACTAAGTATAGAGGACTGCGTCAACATCGGGGGGGAAAGGAAAAACAGAGCACTGGGGGGCAATATCTGAAAACCAGTGAAGACGAGTGGCTAAAGAGTGCATGAGAAGAAGGACTAATAAAAGTAGACGGAGACCCAGAAATATACAGAGACAGGACAATGACAAACAGAACAGAGGACTGGCACAATAAACCAATGCACGGACAATACATAAGACAGACTAAAGAACTAGCCAGCGATGACACATGGCAATGGCTACAGAGGGGAGAGCTAAAGAAGGAAACTGAAGGAATGATAACAGCGGCACAAGAATCAGGCCCTAAGAACCAGATATGTTCAAGAAAAACGATAGACGGAATAACATCTCTCCCCTATGTAGGAAGTGCAATACGAAAAATGAAACCATACACCACATAGCAAGCGAATGTCCGGCACTTGCACAGAACCAGTACAAAAAAGAGGCATGATTCAGTGGCAAAAGCCCTCCACTGGAGCATGTGCAAGAAACATCAGCTACCTTGCAGTAATAAATGGTACGAGCACCAACCTGAAGGAGTGATAGAAAACGATCAGGCAAAGATCCTCTGGGACTATGGTATCAGAACGGATAGGGTGATACGTGCAAATAGACCAGACGTGACGTTGATTGACAAAGTCAAGAAGAAATTATCACTCATCCGATTGATGTCGCATACCATGGGACACCAGAGGTTGAAGAGAAAGAGAGGGAAAAATGGATAAGTATCGAGATCTGAAAACAGAAATAAGAAGGATATGGGATATGCCAGTGGAAATTGTACCCATAATCATAGGAACACTAGGCACGATCCCAAGATCCCTGAAAAGGAATCTAGAAAAACTAGAGGCTGAAGTAGCTCCAGGACTCATGCAGAAGAGCGTGATCCTAGAAACGGCACACATAGTAAGAAAAGTGATGGACTCCTAAGGAGGCAGGATGCAACCCGGGAACCCCACACTATAAAATACCACCCAGTCGAATTGGAGGACTGTGATAGACAAAAAAAAAATAATAATAACAATAATAATAACAATAATAACAATAATAATGTTAAAAAACAATTATATATTAAACAAAAATATTTCCATGTAAAAATAGAACAAAGACTTTCGAACACCTGATAAGGAACACCTGAACGGTGTTCCTCATCAGTGTAACGTTAGAATGTGATACATTTTAACTTTACACTAACGAGGAACACCGTTCAGGTGTTCGAAAGTCTTTGTCCTATTTTTACATCGAAATATTGTGGATATTTTTTAACAATTCGTTTTCACGAGACTATGAATTTCTTAACAATGATAATAATATTAATCATAACAATTGGAGCTCATCCCTTCACCAAACTGAGAGGCTTTCTTCCATTATCCACCAACTGTCGTAAACTGGACCTTAAACGAGAATTAGCAGCGAAGATAAATTAACCACTTACGTTCATCTGGTAATGGTGATCACCATATTTCCGATTCCACGAAAGAAATTTGGCAAACGAAAGTCGCTACCACGATTAGTCACCGATTCGGATTTGTCGATCAACATTCGTAGAAAAAAAAAAAAAAAAAAAAAAAAAAATAATCGAGACAGATTTCCAGATTTTTTTTGGGTGGGGGGGGAAAGTAGGAGGGGTGGGTGGGTGAGGGAGGAAGGTGAGCATAGATGAATTCGTTATATATTTCTATAGTTTACGAGAACCTGGGATAAAATTCACTGAGGGGGGGGGGGGGGGGGGTGGGTGGAGGGGGGTGATAATTGGAGGCCGTTGCTCTAAAGAATAATTATTTGAATTTAAACATTTTATTGATTGATTGATTTATTTATTTATTACTTGTGAGTTTAAATTAATCGCATGGACTGAGCTTAATTTACTCAATCTTTATTGTATGTATATTAAAATCTATAACCGATCTTTGATCTGCTTTCCTCTTACCACAAACAACCATTCCTAATGAAGTGATTACACTGACCACTAAAAAAAAATAAAAATAAAAAACACAATTAAAAATACCTTCAAGTTACTCTGCTTCAGGACAGACACCTTTTCTTGTTCCTTACAGCAAGTTCTCAATTCCTCTATACTCTGTTTTTTTCCATCTGTCCATCCGCTTATGGTGTTTCCGCATGGCAACACTGCGTCCCGGGCTTTATATAATATCCAATTTCGAATATTAACGGTGTATAATTCGCATGCAGTAAATTATTAAAACACTTTTCAGCTGCAAATGTACACCCAGATATACGTTTATTTACCTAAAATTTAGACATAACGTAACTATTTAAGTACGGGACGCAGTGTTGCCATGCGCGACCACCACAGGCGGATGGACAGATGGAAAAAAACAGAGTATAGTACTTTTACCTAACCTGGTTCCGGCAAGATACTTTTTTTCACTGTTACTCTGACATCGAGTTGGTATTATGTGTAGGTAAGGAACCCATAATGCCTCGGATATAAAGACCACGACTTTAAGGAGCCAAATAACTACACAGCTTTGGAATAGTCTGTCCGATATCCACCAAAATCTTCCTTTTTTTCTTCTCCTTGAATAAAAAAAAATATTCTTGTACAAAATCCTGAAAAAAAAATGATCTCACTCCTACTTTCCTAAATTGGTTTTACATCAAGTCATAAACTTTTAATAAATATTTAATATATATTTAATGCCCTAGGCATACAAAGACCACCTTAAGACTCATAAATATTAAGTAGAAACAAAAAAGTAAAAATAAGAATGAAAAAAAAAAATCCATAAAACTCGTGATAAGATATTTTGGTCAGTGTCCTCAGAAATCCCGTCTCTTTTAGTAACCTAATCCCTATCGTGGGGGAGGAGGAGGAGAAGGGGGGAGGAGGGGGAGGAGGAGGAGGAGAAGAGGAGGAGGATTGATGAAGGGGGAGGAGGAGATGGGGAATAAGAGGGAGGACACAGATAGAGTAGGGGGATTTGCTTCAATTTGCATATTCAATCTTCTCGCATTTCTCAAAAAGAAAACAAGTTGAACAAGTTAAAACTGAGCTTCATGCTGGTGATGTGGAGGAGGAGGAGGAGGAGGAGGAGGAGGAGGAGGAGGAGGAGGAGGAGGAGGAGGGGGAGGAGGAGGAGGAGGAGGAGGAGGCTAGTGGTGGTCGACCTACATACTCTTTCACTAGCATTTTATATCTATCCCATCCTCTTACATGAACGACAAATAAATAAATAGATAAATAAATAAATAAGTAAATAAATAAATAAAATATGCAGTATCTTACGATATCGATGTCATTTTCGTAACTTCTTAATTAAATCTCATTATCCTTCCCGATCATGATCAACAGAGCTATAAAGTTACTGGGGATTTCTCTTCACTGTAGTAGTAGTAGTAGTTGTAACAGTAGTAAAAGTAGTAGTAGTAGTAAGGATCACCTTTGGGAAGGCTTCCTCCGTCATTCTGACCTATGGGAGGTACGGCATTGCCTTTACAACGGCCCCTGTCACAGCAAGTCCGAGAACTTGTTTACATGCCTCTTCTTCTTGGAATTAGCAACGAGCAGACTCCAGCGCTGGAATCACGAACACCTGTCAAGAGCCTGGGCACATGAGGGAAAAAAGGAAGTCATTCTGGAATTCTGGAATCGGAAACACCTATCAATAGCCCGGGCACATGAGGTACAAAAGGAAATCCTAAAATTCTGGAATCCCAAACACCTCTCAAGAACCTGGGCACATGAGGGACAAAAGGAAGTAATTTTGGAATTCTGGAATCGCAAACACCTATCAAGAGTCCGGGCACATGAGGGACAAAAGGAAGTCATTCTGGAATTCTGGAATCTCGAACACCTATCAAGAGCCAGGTCACATGAGGGACAAAAGGAAGTCATTCCGGAATTCTGGAATCGCGAACATCTATCAAGAGCCTGGGCACATGAGGGACAAAAGGAAGTTATCCTGGAATTCTGGAATCCCACACACCTATCAAGAGCCCGGGCACATGAGGGACAAAAGGAAGTCATTCTGGAATTCTGGAATTCTGGAATTCTGGAATCCCAAACACCTGTCAAGAGCCTGGGCACATGAGGGACAAAAGGAAGTTATCCTGGAATTCTGGAATCCCAAACCCCTATCAAGAGCCTGGGGCACGCCGGACAAAAGGAAAAGAAGGGCCATCGGAATTCTGGAATCACAAATATCTATCAAGAGCCCAGGCACATGAGGGACAAAAGGAAGTTATCCTGGAATTCTGGAATCCAAAACACCTATCAAGAGCCTGGGCAAATGAGGGACAAAAGGAAGTTATCCTGGAAATTCTGAATCCCCAAACCCCTATCAAGAGCCGGGCACATGGGGACAAAAGGAAGCCATCTGGAATCTGGACCCAAACATCAATCAAGAGCCCCGCATGGGACAGAAGGAAGTTATCCTTGAATTCTGGAATCACAAACATCTATTAAGAGCCTGCACCTGAGGTACAAAAGAAGCCATTCTGAATTCGGAATCACAAACATCTATCAAAGAGCCCGGGCACATGAGGACAAAGGAATTACCTGGAACTGGAATCACAAACATCTATCAAGATGGGCACTAGGGGACAAAAGGAAGCCACTGGAATTCTGGAATCACAAACATCTATCAAGAGCCCGGGCACATGGGAGACAAAAGGAAGTCATTCTGGAATTCTGGAATCAATCCCAAACACCTGTCAAGAGCCTGGGCACAGAGGGGACAAAAGGAAGTTATCCGGAATTCTGGAACCCAAACACCTATCAAGAGCCCGGGCACATGAGGGACAAAAGAGTCATCTGGAATTCTGGAATTCTGGAAGTCCAAACCCCTATCAAGAGCCGGGCACATGGGGGACAAAAAGAGTTCATTATGGAATTCGGAATCCCAAAACCCCTATCAAGAGCCTGGGCACGATGAGGGACAAAAGGATGGAAAAGTCCATTCTGGATTCTGGAATCTGGCTGGAATCCCCGGCCTTATTTCCCAAACCGGGCCACTATCAAAAGGAAGTTCCTGGGCAATTAAAGGGATACAAAGGAAGTCAAAAAAGTACTGGGAA
>NC_087204.1:106352072-106354572 GCF_015104395.2 Macrobrachium nipponense
AATATTCTTTTGTTTTGTAAGATTGATGGGCAGCATCAGTGGAATTTAATTGATTTTATATATGGTCTTTTCAATTCTCCTTATTATTCTCTTCTCATCAGGGCTGATATTTGCTAATAGCTGCGATATTCATATCTTTGGTTAAAGAAATATTTCTAAAAATACTAATTTATTATTGGATAACACAAAAAAAACGTGGTTAACAAATCTTAGTCTAAGGGCGTAATGGAATTCCTTAGACTAAGATTTGTTAACCACTTTTGTTATCATAAACAATAAATTAGTATTTTTAGAAAAATTTCTTTAACCAAGATATGAACATCGGCCAGCTATTAGTAAATATCAGCCCTGATGAGAAGAGAATAATAAGAAGAATTGAAAAGACCATATATAAAATCCAATTCCACTGATGCTGCCATCATTCTTTAACAACATGTTTGAGAGAGGTCTCCTACCTTCAAATAATAATAATAATAATAATAATAATAACTAATATAATAATAATAATAATAATAATAATAATAATAATAATAATAATAATCTAATAATACTTGTAACTAGCAGAGCTGGAACTGCAGAGCCAAATGATGTTTTTTGATTGACATTAACCAGGTCAAAGTCCAGATGGTATTAAAAAGGAGTCATGAATTCATGTGGATGCAATCGCTTTTTTTAAAATTTTTTTTTTTAAAGGACGAGAATCAACGATTATCAAGAGTTTTTGCTCATATTCTTGAGAGAGAGAGAGAGATGAGAGAGAGAAGAGAGAGACGAGAGAGATATTATATATATATATATATATATATATATATATATATATATATATATATTTATATATATATATATAGTATATATAAGTGGATATTAACACATTGGTATCGGCTCCACTAAAGTGAATTTCTCCCTCGAGTGACAGAGTTGTGTGTGTGTGTGTGTGTGTTTTCGAAAGTGACACAAAGACCTCTCCGCTGGAACACTTGAAAATAATCCCACACACACACACCTACAACCCCCAATTTGACCACCCAGCCGCGACTTGTCCCACCGTAGAAGTTCCTCCAGGAATTCGGGTCAGCGTCTGACTGATTATAACTGATTGACTGGCGGGGAAGTTAAGGCGGCGGCGGGCGTTGCAATAACTTTCAAATTAGATATATATCGTCGGGGTTTCCCGAAGTATAAGTCTCTTTCGCGTTAATCGAAACTTGGGTCTGGAACAAAACTCCAGGGCAAAGTCCGTTTACTTTCCCTTTATTACGAAATTTGAAATTCACCATAAGATTTACCCTGTGTTTAACCTAAAATAATATATATATTTTTTTATTTAGCTGTTTTTTAAGCATTAATTTTTCGTCTAAATCCATTTAACACCAAATTCCTGTTTTTTAACGCTTTCCTCCGTATTCCAAGATAAGCTCATTTTTTCTTTGTCGAATTTTCTTTCCTAATCGATATTTTTTCTAATGTTTTGACTCGTAAGTTCTGGGATTTTTTTTAACCTTCCTTTATATTTCCCGAGGTTTTTCGGTCTCTTCGTACGATACACTTCTCTATACTCAGTTACTCTTTCTTTCCTTTAGTTAATTCTCTTTCCTTATTGACGTTTTTTTTATATTTCCATTTCGACGAATAGAATCTGGTATTTCCTTTGAAACTTGCCTATGTATTCCCCAAGATTTTGTTTTGGTTTTTTTCTATATAAGAACCAACTCTATACTAAATTAATTTCTCGTTTTCTTTATTTAATAATTTTCCTCATAGATCTTAGTTTTATCATTTCATTTCGACGAATAAAATTTGATATTTATTGTCTATTTGTTCCCAATTTTTTTTTTTCTGTTTAAGAACCAATTCAATCTATGACAAAATGGAAGCGCGCCTTTGACAAACAGGGTGAAATAAATAAAAAAAATGAATGTGAGATATTTTGACATATCAAAAAGATTCACACGATCTACAAAAAAAAATAAATAAATAAAATAAAAATAAAAACCTACATAAAAAAAAAGTATATCAAGAAAACTGAAAGAAAACGATTCAAAAGAGGAAATGAAATGGCAAACACACACCCAAAAAAAAAACGAAAGTGTAAAGAGCGAAAAGGAGACGAGAGAGAGAGAGAGAGAGAGAGAGAGAGAGAGAGAGAGAGAGGACGAAGGAAGACGAAAAAGAAACAAAAGAGAATCGAAGTGAAACAAAGAACATGGGGAAGAGCCGGAGAATAAGAGAAGTGGGAAAAGAAATGGACGGGAGATGTGAACGACGCGGAAATTGGCGAGAGAGGAGAGAACAATAAAAGGAACAGGGGAGAAAAATGGAAAGGAGAAAGAAGAGGAGGAGTAGGAGGAGGAGGAGAGGAATTCCGAGAGAGAGATACACACACACAGCCAAAAAGGAATAACTAAGAAAACATATAAATGAAAGGAGCTGTAAACAACGCGTCTTTTTGCAAGCCAGGGCATTTCTTTTATTCCAAATTTTTGAAATCTGATAATATATA
>NC_087204.1:106359572-106362072 GCF_015104395.2 Macrobrachium nipponense
ATAGTTTCTCCAACTGGGATATTAGTAAATAGTGACTCTACGTCGAGACTGGCCATGAATAAATCTGAGTCTTGGCGGAGAATTGTTTCTTTAAATTGTAAGGAGTTATTTATTGTATACTTATTCTTAGTTAGATGCTCCAACATAGGTACAAGAAATTTGGCTAATTTGTAATTTGGGGTTTTAAAAGAAGCAAGGATAGGTCTAAGTGGAACGTCAGGTTTGTGAATTTTCGGTAAGCCGTAAAGGACACCAAATCCTGGCAGCAGGATTGCAAACCCAGAACACTCCAATATTAGAAATCACTCCAAAATATGTAAAACATATATCGATAATAAAGACTTCAGTATTTTAGGCCATACCACCAACCCGCACGACCTTGTTATTCTAGAATCGCTCTTAATTAAACAACTTGTTCCGTCGTTGAATACCCATACATCTTCCTCCCCTCTGTATTTGTCTTGACTTGTGTTGTTTATTTATGTTTTTATGTTTACGTTTAGTTTAACGCTGTCACTCCTCTAGGTCGGTCCTTAACCTCTTTGTTCTGTAACTGCTTTCAATCTTTTGTCAATTTTTTGCTTATTTTATGTTCATTTATCTTTCATTTTAATGTATGTCCTTTTAAATAATTTAACTTCCTTAATTTTAATGTGTATATTTTGTACACTTGTAACAATAACTTTTTTAACTTTTGCATTTCTGAATTTTTAATTTTTAGTTTTGTTTTTACAATTTTACTAGGAAATTTATTTTTCATTTTAACAGCCTGTGATGTAATTAACTTATATTAACGAAAACGTTGCAATAAAGACAGCATGTCATCTGTGTGAGTCCTCTTCCTTTCATATGGTAAATATAAATAAACGTATATTTGTACATAGTATAATCAAACAGCAGTATGAAGACAAAAAGACAATAAAAAAAACATGATATACAATTTGCAACCATATATTACCGTTATTACTTCTTATATATCCCTGTACACTGGTGGTGTGTACACACGCACACACACACACGTATATGATATAGTAATATATATTAATTATATAATATATATATAATATATTTATATGTGATACTATTATAGATATATAATATTATAAGATATATATAATATATATATATCTATTGTATATATATGAATCAAACAACCAATTCCTTCTTTATTTTCCACTTCCCACAACGTAGGGAATTTCATAAACTCCGGCATTTCCCTGACACTAATTCAAAGTATACAAATTCTATTCTCTGAGCAAGCTCTTCCTTAATCCCTCTCACACCCACCCTCCCCCAACACCCATCCTCCTCCCCACCTCATTTATCCACTACCTATTTAAACATCCCACCCCATCCAACCAACCTCCACCCACTCCTATGACCACCATCCACAACGACGTCTCCATCCCAAGACAATAAGTCAACAACCATTATCTCTCGTATCAAGTCAATGGATGGACCTGGTTGTCCAGATCTCTGTGAAGTCGACCTTTGTATACACAGGTGTATCTTGAAGAGAGAGAGAGAGAGAGAGAGAGAGAGAGAGAGAGAGAGAGAGAGAGAGAGAGAGAGGGTGGGTGGTTTACCTCTTGCTTAATTTTCATATCTATACATGTATACCTGTCGAGATAATTATACAAAAAGTAATATATAAATACATGTATATATGTATGCATATATACACATACATGCGTTTATGTATAAATATATATATATATATATATATATATATATATACATAATATTATAGTTCACAAGCAAAATACGAAATATTTCAGGTGTGCATGCTACATGTGATGCATACACATGCACACAACAGTTAACATATGTTATGGGAAGAAAAAATGCGTGTTATTGACTCGTTATTACCAATACCAATATTACTGAATTGTATATAGTATAACCCGAATAATACGCACAACCATATTAAGTTTAAGTTCTACTTACATGGCCCAATCAACTGTAGCTAATTCCAAGCGCTGTGTCGTCGTCGATGACCATACTCGCTGCGACGCCATGCTGAAAAACGAACAATTATTACTATTTTTATTATTATTATTATTCTTTCACCGAGTGAAACAAGGGTTGTAGCTAAAATAATAAATTTGTAATTAAATTTTGCTTTCTGCTACAAAGTTAGGAACTACGTAACAAGTAATAATGGATATATAGCAACCAAATATTTTTAATCATTGTTTCATTATACATATTTAGGAAGCATTAGAGTAATGCTTAATTAAACGTCATTTAGAAGAAGAAGAAGAAGAAGAAGACGAAGAAGAAGAAGAGGAGGAGGAGGAGGAGGAGGAGGAGGAGGAGAATATTTCAGTTGCCAACATGCCACACATACGAAAATAAATCCATAAGAACATTGTATTAAAACATCAACTTGTTTTTACAATTATTTCAGGCACATCTTCGCAAATCAATACGTAATTACAGAACTGACATATTCCTTCCATTCAACCCTTATCTTGACATCCTAATTCATTCCCATATA
>NC_087204.1:106367072-106377072 GCF_015104395.2 Macrobrachium nipponense
GGTACATTGTCTCTGGTAATTCAGGCAATGTCTTTTCGTTTACATATACAAATATAGAAACTAAAACCTCTCCTGCTCTCTCTTCTCTCTCTCTCTCTCTCTCTCTCTCTTTTATAATAATATATAATATATATATATATACATATACAAATATAGAAAACTAAAACTCTCTCTCTCTCTCTCTCTCTCTCTCTCTCTCTCTCTCTCTATATATATATATATATATATATATATATATATATATATTATATATATATATATATATATATATATATATAACCATTATGACACTGCCACTGTGATCAGAAAGACCACATACCTTATTCACTGCACAGGTAAACAGAAGCGCAAACATATATATAATATATATAATATATATAATATATATATATATATTCATATATTATATATATATATATAGGTATATAAGGTCTTTTAAGATTACTCTTTAAGATCTATGAAAATGGCCGTTAAATTCTTTTCTATTCTCTCTCTCTCCTTCTTACGGTTATTGTTTTTTTAAGAGCAAAGGTCAATGGGGCGTGAAGCCTAATGCCCTCATGTAGCCCAGGCTCGATGGAGTGAGGAATAAGCAAAATGTATTCAAAGCAAAACTGGAAATATCTTCTGCAGCAGTTTCTTCCACATGTTATTTTTTTTTTTGCAAGTGTGTTTATTTTGATCTTTTTGTTTAATTGTTTTCTCTCTTTTTAACCCCAATTCTTCTATCGTTTCCCCACTCTGTTTCATTATTTATTGCCTTCTTTTCATTCCTTCTAATACCTCTCCCATCATCCATTCTATCTTTAGTTCCCGTGCTTTGTTCTCGTAAATTCCTTCATTTTCTCTTTTTACCTCTGTTATTATCATATATCATTATAATTCTTAGTTTAGTCATTCTCTCTTTATATCCTTTTGCTCCCTACTTAACTGATAGCATATCCTATTTGGCTTTCTGCTTCGCCTTTTTTTTTTCCTTCCTTATCATCTCGCTGTTATCTTCGTTTTCGTCTCCCTCCGTCATTCGTGTTCCTCTTTGTTCGTCTCAAACCTCATTTCCTGTTACTCTTGTTTTATCTCATTGTTGTGATTCACTGTCTTATTTCACTTATCTCGCTGTTTACAATATCTCTCATTTTTGTCACATTCTATTCTTCTTGATTTTAGCCACGGTTTTCTCTCTCTCTCTCTCTCTCTCTCTCTCTCTCTCTCTCTCTCTCTCTCTCTCATTTTATCTAGCCTTTATTTTCTTTTATCATTGTTATATATATATATTTCTTCTCCATACATCATAATATCTTCCTTTGTTCCAGTTACCTTATCTTCTTGACATCTCTCTCTCTCTCTCTCTCTCTCTCTCTTTCTCTCTCTCTCTCCTACGGCACCTCTCGTCCTGTCCTTTTGTTTCCGTCATTTCTTCCATTTCTTCTATCCCCTCACTCCCCACAATCCAGTCCTCCCTCCCTCCTCCCTTAGGAATCTCTCCCTATTCCTGGTCACTGAGGCGTAGACGGGACTTGGTGCTCAAGGTGTGACCGTGGGACTTCTGTCATCTGGTCTGTCCCTTGTTTTCTCTGTCCATTCTTTCGTTGCCGTCTTTTCTTCTTCTTCTCTTCTCTCTTTCGTCGTTTTCCGCTTTGTTTGCGTCTGTTCCTTTCGTGAACGTCTGTTTTGTTCCATCGTCCTTGACGGCTTTATTTGTGTCTGCTTCTTTCGTTACTATCTATTTTTTCCGTTCTTTTCTTTCGTCTTTTTATATTTATTTCCATTCCCTTCGTTACAGTCTATCTTTTTCTTCTTTTCTTTCGTCTTTTCTTTTTATTTGTTTCCATTCCCTTCGTTACCGTCTATTTTGTTCGTCTTTTCTTTCGTCTTTTTTTGTTTCCATTCCCTTCGTTACCGTCTAATTTTTTCTCTTTTCTTTAGTCTTTTTTATTTGTTTCCATTCCCTTCGTTACCGTCTATTTTTTCCTCTTTTCTTTCGTCGTTTTTCATCTGTTTCCATTCCCTTCGTTATCGTCTATTTTTTAACCTCTTTCTTTCATCGTTTTCTGCTTTGTTTGTGCCTATTCCTTCCGTTACCGTCTATTATTTTCCAGCTTCACCTTCGGATTTGTTTATGTCGTCCTTTCGTTGCCGTCTCTTATTTTTTTCGTCGTTTTCTGCTTAATTTTTCTACTCATTCTTTATTTATTCTTATATTTCTAACATTCATCTGTCCAGGATCTCGTTTTCTGTTTTTCTAGTCTCTTATTCCGCGGTCATCTTACCTTGGTTTATCTGGTTCACTTTTGCCAAATTTTTACCACCCGATTACTTTACTCATCTTTTATTTTATGTATATACGACTCTCAACTCATAAGGTTTTAGACGCAAATGTATTTTTCATTGCAATATTGAATTGAATATTTTTGAAATTTCATCTTCTTTGTTTACGTACTTTCAATATCACTGTACACACACCTTCACATATTCATCAGTTGTGTTTACAAATATTATCCAACGTTCTGTTCCTTAACTCATTATCATCTGGACTCGACTGCTTGCGTACTTCTAATATTCCATATTCTAACCCCAGCTGAAATTCAAATTGACAATGTCTTAGATTTTTTTGTTTTCCAGTAGACCACAACTCCCCATAAATCTGCATAAAGAAATGTATATATATATATATATATATATATATATATAATATATATATATATATATATATATACTATATATATATATATATATATATATATATATATATATATATATATATTATATACTACACATATATATATATGTAGATATATATAGATATATATACATACAAATACCACATTATAAGATGTACAATTATAGATATTTACATTACAAAATATGCAATAATAGCTTTATATATATATATATATATATATATATATATATATATATACACAGTATATACTATATATTCAGGGAGAATCTACAAAGAGCTGGAAATACCAATCAACGCGAATGTCCTGCTTTTATATTCAAGAACTTATCATCAACCGCAAAACAGTATCTTTTCCAAGAAAGTATTCTTCATGCAGAGACATTCTCATCCATACCTTAAAACTGCTTATAAGGATATATTTACGAACATACTGAACGTCGCTCGAATGGCAATATCGCCTTTTATGGTTGCGGCGTACGTACGTACAGTAACAACGCTTTAACGGACATTTAAAGAACTCCCGCCCTTACGGACACTTTCAACAAGGCAGGAAAACATTTGAAAGACAAATCATCATCAACTTTAAAATCAAAATAATTGGATTCATATTCCATGAATATTCCTACGGTCATTTTGCACAGCGTGGAAGGGGACTGACTGTTTGTCTATAGATTTTGCCGAAGTTATACAGACACTGTAGCTGTCGCTAGTGTCCTTGTCGCGTCAGTATTAAAAAAAAAGAAGAAGAAGAAGAAGTTCGCTGTGCATCATAGTTATTTCACAAGCATTTTGATGTTATACATTTCCTTGACCAAGAATATGTTGACAATGAAACTTGAAGGTCAGTCCCCGTAGATTGTATTAAACACATATTATTATTATTATTATTATTATTATTATTATTATTATTATTATTATTATTATTATTATTATTATTTTAGGTAAATCGGAAGAATCAAGCAGGTCTCGAAAGCTACCGATTTGTATATTCTTATTATATATTCAAAGAATATGCAAATCGGAAGCTTTCGAGAACCTGCTTGATTCTTCTCGATCTAACTAAATAATAATAATAATAATAATAATAATAATAATAATAATAATAATAATAATAATATATATATATATATATATATGTATATATATATATATATATATATATATATATATATATATATATATATATATATATATATATATAAATATCTGCACTTACACCATTGAGATTCCTTCACAATTTTTTGTGGCCCTGGCTCATACTATTGATTATTATTATTATTATTATTATTATTATTATTATTATTATTATTATTATTATTATTATTATTCAGAGGGGTGAACCCTATTCTCACGGAACAAACCCACAGCAAAGGGGCCACTGACTTGAGATTCGAGCTTGCAAAGAAAATGACGTTCATTGGAAAGAACTACTTCTACTATGCCTTATGCTTTAATAGGATCAGAAGCCATTCCTTCGTCCAGGTAAGAGGATCATGAACCTCACCTGTTCTGAAACCTAACAGCAAACACCTGAATTCGTCACTTCCTTCATTTTGGGAGGCAAAGAAATAAGAAGGTCAGAGAAAGATTCCAAAATCAACGTGAAGTGTCAGAAACTTTTTGAGAGACACGCCGAGAGAGAGAGAGAGAGAGAGAGAGAGAGAGAGAGAGAGAGAGAGAGAGAGAGAGAGAGGAGCACCGTTGGAAAGCTCCTTCCCTAATGGCAGTTTTATTCTCGAGTCTCTTAATGGGAAAACTCCTTTTTTTTTCATTCCCGTGAATCATCTAGTCCACTTCATTTAATCCCCCGGTTCATTTGCAATCTTATAATAATAAAGGATAATAATAATAATAATAAAGGATTGGCCCAGCAGACCTCTCTTTTTTTTTCTTTCTTAAAGATTTCCTCAACCTCTCTCCAGCCCCTCTTAAAGAAAGGGAAAAATAAATTTGATATAGGTATGGCTACGTAAAAAAAAGAAAAAAAAAAAAAAAAGAAAAAAAACCACACACACGAAATAGTTGGCAAGCACGGAAACCCACTTTGCTTGCGGCATGCAAAATCTGGCAAGGGAGAATATGACGAGACAAGATTTTTGTTAAAAAAAAAATACTATTTACAATAGATGGACTTGAACACGAAATATTCAAGCAGGAAAAAATGTATATTAGAGACTGTGAAAAAATAACAAGTTTTTCATTCTTTTTTTTTTAATCACAGAAAATGCTAAGAACAGTACAAGCAAAAACTGGTTAGTTAAATCTGAGAGAGAGAGAGAGAGAGAGAGAGAGAGAGAGAGAGAGAGAGAGAAATAAAAGATTAGAGATGAGATGCAAACAAGGTTGATAAAGCCTAATAAACTGTGTGTGTGTGTGTGTGTGTGTGTGTGTGTGAGTGTGAGAGAGAGAGAGATAGAGAGAGGTGGGGAGAGGGGGGGGGAGGAATGTGGTTGTTGGTGTGTGGTAACCATCCTGACGACATTAAGTGTTGATATGGGGCCAAAAGATAAGTGGAAGAGTCTCGGGGACGAAAGGAAATTGCAATCTTTTGTTGTAGGAGTTCAGATGCGGCCATTACATTTGGAGAAAGGTAATAGTGCTCGGCAGGGGGGAGAGGGAGAGGGGAGATTGTGGGGGTGGGGGGGATGGGAGTGGACCAAGGGGACGTTTTCGTGAGGTGGTGGTGGTGGTCTTCTTCTGTGTTTTTTTTTTTTTTTTTTTTTTTTTTTTTTGTCTTCTCCTGTACAGTAATAGGGCCGCTTCTTCTTCTTCTTCTTTTGTACATTAATAACAATTCCTCATTTCATTCTCCTTTCGCATCATCTTCTTCTCTTCTTCTTCTTCATCTTCTTCTTCTTTTTCATTGCCTGGACGTTGATAAGTATTCTTCTTCGTCGTCTTGTTCTCCATATTAACAAGAATTCCTCTTTATCTTATTCTTCTTCTTCTTCTTCTTGGTCTTCTTCTTCTGTACAGTGATAATTTTTCTCCTTCTTCTGTAGAGTAACAAGGATTCTTCTTCTTCTTCCTCTTCTTTCTATTCTTAAGCCTTCCTCCCCTTCTTCTTCTTCTTATTCTTCACAGTGATACGGCGCGTGCGTGCCTTACCATGAAGATTGCGTTCGCGAGCGTATATGCGTATGTCTGTGGGAGGAGTCTCCGAAAGCACCAATTAATAATTATAATAATCTGTTCTGACGCTCGCTTTTGCACGCGGGGCACCTTTCTCTCTCTTTTCTCTCTCTCCTTTCTCTCTCTCCTTTCTCTCTTTAGCATTTGACATCTTGCGTGCTCGCAGATCCATTTTGCTGACCAAAATACGACTGATGCTGCCCAGTATCTTGTTCTCGGTGTTTTCCTGTGGCACTAAAGGGCGTCTATTCTATTGCGGTCTCCTGAGGGACCTGGACGCAGAACTGTATTAAGAAGGTCGACCGGGGGGGGGGGGGGGGGGGGGGGGGGGGGGGGGGGGGGGGGGGTGTTAAAAAAATCTAGCCGCGGTGAGAAAGACTTATTAACGGCAGGTACTTACTTTGGTAAGTATTAAATAAGAAAATGGAAGTGTCTTGATGAAATTGATATATAAGTAAATAGATAAATACTTAATAGTTAGATAGATAGATAATCAAATAATATAGGTAGATAAATAGTTAGACATGTACACAGACAGATGAATAAATAAATAAATAAATAGATAAACTAAAAGAATAAATAAATTAAATTAAAAAACAGAAAGGAAGAAAAACAGCCATCACTTCCATATTTATACACTGACATTTCTTTTTGAATGAGAGGAAGAAATTCAGACATTGAAAGTAAATGTACCAAGTTTGCGTACATTCGTCGAAACGAGCCATCCTAAGAGTTGTGGAGCCCTTGGAAATGATAATATGCACAGGCGTTTCATTCAGAGAACAGCGACAGAGGTACTTAAATGCTCTTGTACAGTTAGCAGGATCCAATAATAAGAATGAATACTAAGAATGAAGCTTTATACATACACTTGAAGTATAATCTGCCTTGTTAAATTTCAATTAGTAAACAATGAATATTATTTACGAAATAGAACTCTAATATACTAAAGAAGACGCATTCGTTCCGCTCTGCTGTAGATTCCATTCATTATTTGCCATCTAGGGTATAATGGAGACAGGTGATGAACTTTGATAAATTATGAGTTCAAAGAGTCTTCCTTCTTTCATAAATGATGACATACTTCGGGGCGGGGGGGATAAAAACATAAGGAAAACACACATTCACGTTTCGGAGAGATCATATACACCATTTGTGAATTGGGTTGTTGCAGACTTACGAAAGTTATATAAATTTGTTTTCTATTGGGAAATAGGCTTCCAGAATGCAATGGAACAGCATAAAGATGGTTTAAAAAAACTTTCAACATGAACAAATGACCAGTGAGTAAATTATTGAATGTTGAGAGAAGCAAAGTTAATTACGAACATAATTCAAGAAAATAGATTAAATGTGACGCTTCTCTTTCAGTTTTTATTACAAGACTTAGGCATCTACTATTCGTCCTTGCCCTTTCAGTAATCACGTAGCAGTTCCCAAGCCTTCAAATCAGAGAGTCAGGTCCGACGACAACCATCCAATCCATTCACACTTCTGTTTAAAGCCTTTGTTTTGTCTTCTCTCCTCATACAATACCCCTGGCGAGATCAAAAGATTCACTCAAATGTGATGTGATTTCACTCCGTGGCTAAAAAAAATGACTCTCTCTCTCTCTCTCTCTCTCTCCACACTCCCCCCCCCCCTCTCTCTCTGCTTCTCTCCCCCCGTTCTTTCTCTCTTTCCCTATCTGTTTGTCTGTTTCTTTATCTGTCCCCACCCTCTTCTCTCTCTCCCTCTCTCTTCCCCTTCTCAGTCTATCTGTTTCCCTTCCATTTCTTCTCTCTCTCTCTCTGTGCAAGGCATTGGTGCGTACTTAACGTTGTCAAGACCCCTACCGTATCAATCTGAGGATTGTAATCACAGCCCCTCTTGCAACATTATCATTCTCTCTCTCTCTCTCTCTTTCTCTCTCTCTCTCTCTCTCTCTCTCTCTCTCCTTAGATCCAGTTAATGGGATACAATGGCCGAACGGTAAGGTAATATGCTAGTGTCATTTCCCGTTTAATTATCGTCACGGGAAAATACATTGTTTGATTTTTTCGAAATTTCCATCTCTCTCTCTCTCTCTCTCTCTCTCTCTCTCTCTCTCTCTCTCTCTCTCTCTCTCTCTCTCTTGTGTCTACGTGTAAGTCTTGTCTGTGTACTTCTGTCGTAGTCTAGTCTCATTACGCTGTTGATGTTCGCTTAAAAAGAGAGAGAGAGAGAGAGAGAGAGAGAGAGAGAGAGAGAGAGAGGGGGGGGGGGCGGGGTCCGAGCGAATGACGTTTCATCTCATCACAATATACTAAGGCGCCCTGAAAGTCTCTTCTCTCCGTAATCTTATTTCCATCCTATTCTTCCAATTACGGCGCCGCCAAGTTCCCGTCCGTAGGTAATGAGCCCCGTCCGTCCTTTGTTGCGACCGTGTACTTACTAACAAGGCCCTCGTCCACAACCCCTCAGATGACATCAAATGTAGCATTGTCATAGAAAATGGGGAGCGCAGTCAAATAAGAAAAAAGAAAATATTTTGAGCGAAGACTTAAAGGAAATGGATCGTATAGCCGTAGACAGCAGTTATAATAGATTCACATCAACCGTGATTTGATGGCTAGGCCAGTCCCTTACGACGTTCCTGATTGGCTGTTGATAAGCCAATCACGGGGCTGGAGACTCTCTCAGTCTCTCTCGAAAGTTCACATAAGCAGGATGTATGTTCCACATCTCCCGAAGAATACTTTTTGAAAGACGTATCCCTCAGGAGAGACGGAACATACATCCTGGTTGTGTGAACTCTCTCGAGAGACTGAGAGCTTCCAGCCCTGTGATTGGCTTATTAACAGCCAATCAGGATCGTCGTAAGGGACTGGCCTAGACATCAAATGCACGGTTGATGTGAATCTAGTATAGTATTTAAGAGTATAAATTGACTTTTAACACGAGAGTTCCTAAAGAGAGAGAGAAAAAAAAACTTAAAAAAACCATTTAACCTGAGTGCAAAGAATTAACTGCAGGTGCAAACAACTCACGAGATGTTGACAGGAACGTAAAATTATATAAAAAAATTGTCGTCATTATGGAAAATGAGTTGATAAGGAAAGTAGTTAATAAATGTGCAGACATGCCTAATAAGACATAAATCATGAAATCTATTCACTCAAATCTTATGTGACACCTAAATCGAGACCACAGATTATAAATCTATTAAGACAATAAATCTGAAAACAAAAAATTATGTATCTACAGACATGACCTATTAATCGAATTAAATAGAAAATCTATTTAACTGAAACATGTGTGACATTTTATTCTAGAACCATATTTATGCTAAAAGCTATTTTTAAAAAATCTTGAAAAAATAATGACTGGGATACTGCAGAACGTGGATTCTTTTAAATTTTTTTTTTTTTTTTTGTTTTTGCGCTTAAAAAAAAAAATTTTTAAAAAAAAATTTACAAAAAAAAAAACTATTTAATCAAAACACGTGTGACATCTGAATCTATAATCTCATTCTGATTATAAATCTATCAAAAAAAGAAAGGATTCTGAAAATGAAGTAATCCATTTTCAGACATGATCTAATGCGAATTAAATAAAATAAAATTGATCTAATTGACGCATATGTAACACCTAACCCTAAAACCACATTCAGACTATACATTAATAAAAAAAAGAAATAAAAAGAAATATTTAAAAATTGATTAAATTCGCAGAAATGATCCAATCCGAATTAAATTTTAAAAAATCGATTTAATCGAAAAATTCGTGACAGCTAAACCTGGAGCAATTCTCAGATACTTCAGATATAAGTCAGTTTTAAAACTATAAAGATATCAATGAGAGGTCATTTTAAATCAAAACTCACAGACATTGCCACTTTCAATTACAAAGTTTAACATGTAGCTCAGAGGGAATAAAAAAATGGATGAAAAAATAACCGATCACATCTAACAAAATAAAAGATACGGTGACGAATTATCAGAATACTCGATGCTATTCTTATAGAACAACAAAAAATAAGGGGGAGGGGGAATTTTTACAACTCTTAATCAACCAGTAACAAATAAAATAAAATAAACTTATTTATGACTTTATGCATTCATTCTCTATTTAGTAATCAACAAATCAAAACTAGTGACACATCTATATCAAGTCCAATTAACAACCGCCGTTTATGAACTCTTACAAACTCAAACTGAATCATCG
>NC_087204.1:106382718-106392718 GCF_015104395.2 Macrobrachium nipponense
ATTCCTTCAGTTTCCTTCTTTAGCTCTCCCCTCGTAGCCATTGCCAATTGTCATCGCTGGCTAGTTCTTTAGTCTGTCTCATGTATTGTCCGTGCATTGGTTTTGTTGTGCCAGTCCTCTGTTCTTTCTGTCTTTCTCCTGTCTCTGTATATTTCTGGGTCTTCGTCTACTTTTATTAATCCTTCTTCCATGCACTCTTTAGCCACTCGTCTTCACTGGTTTTCAGATATTGCCCCAGTGCTCTGTTTTCAATGTTGACGCAGTCCTCTATACTTAGTAGTCCTCTCCCTCCTTCCTTTCGTGTTATGTATAGTCTGGTCCGTATTTGCTCTTTGGGTGTAGTGCTTTGTGTATTGTCATTTGTTTCCTGGTTTTCTGATCTATGCTGCGGAGTTCTGCCTTCGTCCATTCCACTATTCCTGCGCTGTATCTGATTACTGGCACTGCCCATGTGTTTATGGCTTTTTATCATATTTCCGGCGTGAGTTTTTTGACTTGAGTATCGCCTTGAGTCTCCTGCATATATTCTTTCCTGATCGTGTCCTTCATCTTGGTGTTTTTATCTCTCCTTCCATTATTCCCAGGTATTTGTATCCTGTCTCATCTATGTGTTTGATGTTGCTCCCATCTGGTAGCTTTATCCCTTCAGTTCTCGTTACTTTGCCTTTTTGTATGTTGACTAAGGCGCATTTTTTCTATTCCAAACTCCATTCTGATGTCCCCAGATACAATCCTTACAGTCTGGATTAGGGTATCTATTTCCTTGATGCTCTTACCATACAGCTTGATGTCGTCCATGAACATCAGATTGTTGATTTTGTTGCCTCTTTTCTTGAGTTGGTACCCGGCATCCATCTTCTGTAGTACTTTTGTCATGGGAATCATGGCTACTACGAAGAGTAGTGGGGACAGTGAGTCGCCCTGGAAGATCCCTCTCCTGATATTAACCTCTGCTAGTCTTATTCCAGAGCTTGTAAGTATTGTATTCCAGTGCGCATTGTATTTTTGAGGAAGCTGATGGTATTTTCCTCTGCCCATATATTTTCAGGCATTCTATTAGCCATGTGTGTGGTATCATGTCGAAGGCTTTCTTATAGTCTATCCATGCCATGCTTAGGTTGGTTTTCCTTCTCCTACTGTTCTTCATTACCATTTTGTCTATCAGGAGCTGGTCTTTTGTGCCCCTACACTTCCTTCTGCAGCCTTTCTGTTGGTAGGGATGGTGTTTGTCTCCTCTAGGTAGTTGTATAGCCTTTCACTGATGATACCTGTTAGTAACTTCCACATTATTGGTAGGCAGGTGATAGGCCTGTAGTTACTGGCTATATTTCCCTTACTCTTGTCTTTTTGTACTAAGGATGTTCTTCCTGTGGTCATCCATTTGGGTGCTTGGTGATTTGAGATACAATGCTGGAGTTTGTTCTGCTATTCGTGGGTGTAGGGCCTTGAAGTTTTTGAGCCAGTATCCATGGACTTCATCGGACCTGGGGCTTTCCAGTTTGGGCATTTTCTTTAGTTGGTGTCTGACTGTGTCTGTCGTGATCTCTGTGAATCTTTGTTTTATTCTCCCTGTTTCTTCTTCCTTGACTTCCTGGAGCCAGTTGCATGTTTGTTGTGTGATACCGGATTGCTCCATATGTTTTCCCAGAGTCTCTTACTTGGTTCGGCTTCAGGAATTTCTGGGTGGTTCTCTTCCCCTCTTAGTTGGCTGTATAGTCTTTTCTGGTTGGTTCCGAATAGTTTGTTCTGTTGGTATCCCTTATTCCTGTTCATGTACCGTTGGATCTTGTGTGCTTTGGCCTTAAGCCTCTGTTTTTTTTACATCTTCTATTGTGTTGTTTAGTCCCCTCTCTTGTACTTTGTATTCTCGTTGAGTTCCTCCTTGTTTTCTTGCTTCTTGAGCCTTTTTTCTGCCATCTCTTTCAGTTTACTCAAGTCAGATCTCATCACCATGATTTGCTTTTCCCAGGCGCCTTTTCCAAGGAGGTTGCTGTTTTGGTTTCTGTTGGGTTGGGGGGGGGGGGGGGGTTGTGACGGTGGTGTTGGTGTTCGAATCCCCATCAGTTCTGCTACTAATCTTGCTCCTGCATATGTCAAGTTATTTGTTTCTGTGATACTGGTGGTGTGTATTTAGGCCCATTATTTCATTGACCTCACTTGTTTTCTCCCTTAATTTCTTGGTGTTGTAGGCTTTCATGGAGGGATCTTTGTTCTCTCTGTATCTGGCTCCATCCATTGTCTAATCTTTTCTACCCATATTCCGTCCTCTCTGTTACTTCGTCGGTGTTTCTTCTTCGTGTGTCGTTGTTTGATACTTCATCCCTCCATGTCGTTCTTCCTGTGGCATCGTCTCTCAGTTCGTCTTCGTGTAATTCGTTGTCGTGTGACATTTTTCCCTTTCCAGTTCTTCTCTTTCTGTTGGGGAGAGCCAGTTCTTTTTCTTTATGTTCCTTACTTGGTCTGCCAGCCTCTGCTCTGTTTGGGGGTGTTATTCCTCTCATTCCAGATGTTGATCAATCTTCTTCTATATCCTCTCTCCGTCGGGTTGCTTCTGATGTAGCATCTCCATATTTCCTTATTTTCTTCTCTTGTCCATTTCTTCCTTTTTGCCTCTGTAGTTCCAATCTCAGGCTGTTGATTACTTTCGTTGTTGGTGTGATCAGTTGCTGGATGACGACCTCCAAGTACCTGACCGTCTTCCCCTTCAATTGGGTTGAATACCTGGTTGCCGGACGAAGCTCCTCTGTTGCCAGAGGTTCCATTTACGTCGTTGTCGTTTATTCCTTCATTTCTTTCCATCATTGCTGAGTTTGCTATTTAAACCCATAGCTGGACCCTACCCCATCAGGGATGGAGGTACTCATTTACAGCTGAGTAGACTGAGGAAATTATGGTAAAGATCCTTTCCCAAGGAATCAACGCCGAGGAGAGCGGTCACCCATCCAACGACTGACCAGCCCCATGTTGCTTAACTTGACTTAAGTCTATTGAAGACCTAACCAACTCCTCCACGGCGCCACATATTATTGATTTATTATTATTATTATTATTATTATTATTATTATTATTATTATTATTATTATTATTATTATTATTATTATTATTATTATTTTCTTAACGGAATTTTGAGTAATTCAGGGTCTTCTGCATAACCGAGAAGCATGAGGAAAAGCAGTATTTGTGTAACTATAACTTCTACATATTGCTTAAACTTACATAAAGAAAGGAAGATTATCCTTTTTAATAAACAATTACTGTGTAGGATGGTAGTTAGTGCAAAACAGCTTTAAAAATTATACATACAAAAAAAATTATACATACAAAATGAGAGAGAGAGAGAGAGAGAGAGAGAGAGAGAGAGAGAGAGAGAGAGAGACTAATGTACGGGGGAATAACTTAGATTACAAAGGAAATGAACTTTAGGGGAGAAGGATGGCAGGGAAACGCCCATGAGAGAGAGAGAGAGAGATAGATAGAGAGAGAAACATCGAAGGGAGAGAGTGCGTGAGAGACAGAGAACAGGAGAAGAGGTTATTCGGCCATTTTCCCTTCCCTAACACACGAGGACAACTAATTTCTGATTCCTTTTCTTTATCTGTCATTACTTTTTTTCAATAGTGAACTATTTTTTTTACGTTTCATTAGTCAGTTATTTTTCGTCTACCCTAACAAATTGGAAAAAGGAGACCCTATTTCTAGAAGATTGAAGACCCTTTCTCTCGGAAATAGGTTACCTTATTTTTAGGAAATAGGAGACAGAAGTCCCTATTTCTAAGCGATATGAGACCTTATTTCTAGGAGATAGGAGAGCCTATTTATAGGCAACAAGGGAACTTATCTCTAGGAAATAGGAGACCGTATTTCTAGAAGATAGGAGACCTTATTTCTAGGAAACAGGATACCCGATTTCTAGAACATAAGAGACCTTATTTATAGGCAATAGGAGACCCTATTTCTAGGAAATGGGAGACCCTATTTCTATGAAACTGGAGAGCCTATTTCTAGGAGATAGGAGACCCTATTCCTAGGCAATAGGGGACTTTATTTCCTATATCTAGAAAATGGGAGACCCTATTTTTATGAGACAGGAAGCCCCATTTCTAGGAGATAGGAGACCCTATTTCTAGGAAACGGAAGACCCTATTTCTAGAATAGGAGACCCTATTTCTAGGAGATAGGAGACACTATTTTTATGAGACAGGAAGCCCATTTCTAGGAGATATGAGACCATATTTCTAGGATAGGAGATCCTATTTCTAGGAGATAGGACGCCCTATTTCTAGGAGGTAGGATACCCTATTTCTGAAGACAGGAGACCCTATTTCTATGAGATAGGAAGTCCCATTTCTAAGATAAAGGAAACTATTTCTAGGAGATACGAGACCCTATTTCTAGGAAAAAGAAGACCCTATTTTTAGGAAATAGACCTTCTTTGTAAGAAGTAGACCTTATCTCTTTAGGAAATAGAACTCTTTTTGTAGGAAATGGGAGATACTATTTCTTATTCATGCTTCTTCCAGCCACTAATGCTACTATTACACCTTGCGCGAGATGTTTATCGTTTCGAAAATAGACAAAGTGTACCAAGGATGACTGATCTAATCTTTAACAGTTAACCATAGCTTTGATTTGGCCAGTATCCATTTTTAATTTCTAGTGTTTATACGAAGCACACCACAAGACTCGAAAGACAACAACAACAACAACAACAACAACAACAACAACAACAATAATAATAATAATAATAATAATAATAATAATGATAATAATGATAATAATAATAATAATCATGCAGTGAATACAAACCCTTCCAAAGCAAAAGGTGTGACTGACTTTCAACGCAATAGACGCATCTTAATTTCAAAGTAAATGATGTACTTTACTTTCAACGCAATTTATCAACTTAATTTCCAACAAAAAATTACATGATAGAAATTCAACGTAATTTACCTGCTCCAATGTCGGAGTAATTTATTCACATTTTGTAAGGTGGTTTATGTACTTTAATTTCAAGGTAGTTTAAGTACTGTAATTTGTCAACAATTTACCTACTTTAATTTCAGCGTAAATTAGGTACCATAGTTTCAACTTTAATTAAAAACGGTATTTTACCTAATTCAATATCAACGTAACCAACGCACTTTAATTTCAGAGTAAATCAGGTATTTGAATTTCAACGCAACTTACGTACTTCAATTTCAACGCAACTTACCTGAATTTCAAGGCAATTTTCTTACTTAAATTTCAACCCAGTTTACCTACTCTAATCCCAAAGTAATTCGCCAGAAGGCAAGACTGTTGCTTCCTAATTCCTCCGCAAAGCCACCTTCTCTCATTCTTGCAGGTGGGATGGGTGAAAGCAGACACGAAAGCCATCCAGGCCATCCACCACCAGGTGGTGACGCACAATCCGAGGGTCTCGGTGACCTACCGAGACAGGACGACCTGGAATCTCCACATCCGAGACGTGCAGGAGGACGACCGCGGGATCTACATGTGTCAGGTCAACACGGATCCCATGATAGCCGAGGTCAGGTCAAAGGGCACTTTTCCGTTTTATGTTTCATTAATATATACTATAAACTTTGATATTTTTTCTTGAATAGGGAACTACAGGTCACCTTGGATCCTATGATGGCCGATGTCAGGTCAAGGTCACGTTTATGGTTTTCGGTTAATGGTAAGGAATGATGGAGCTTTTTGAAGATGGAGTTTATTTCATTAGTATTTTTTTTCCGATAAACTTTTATATTTTTGTTGAGTATGAAACTGGAGGTCAACGCGGATTCTAAGATAGCCGAGGTCAGGTCAAGGTCACGATTTTGGTTAAGGTTAAAGAATGGAGATCTAGGGAGAGACCGCATATTTCATGAATACATTTTCGATAAACTTTGATCGCTTTTCTTGCGTATGATACTACAGACTCTTCGACAATCGTATCATCTTGGTATTCTGATAAATTACTTTCATTTTATTCTTCTCATTTATTAATTTGCTAACTTACTTTTTTCCTTTCTCGATAAGCGATCTCTTCTTTCTGTATTTCACACTGGTTCCTGTCACTTCTTTCCAATGAACACCATAATATTCTTTGGAAGGTTGAATCTCAACTCAATGGTCCCTTGGGTGGGCTTGTTCCATATGAGTAAGATTCATCTGAACAACAACAACAACAACAACAACAAATAATAATAATAATAATAATAAATTCAAATACGATAGGCAGTTATAATATTTTTATATAAACTGCCAAAAAATTATGCTTTGGGAAAATAGGAAAAGAAAAAAAAAGTTGTACTCGGAATATGCTTTCCTGGGAGCCTGTATGTATGTATATGGTAAACAATTAAGATACTTACGAAGCTATATATATATCTGCTTAATCACATTATTCAAGATAACTTTAACGATTTTAGTTTTTAATTAAATGATTGAGATTCTGTATTTTTGCTCTCCACAGTTTTTTCAATGACAAGTGATGAATCTTTCCATACGAAAATCGTTATTTTTACCTACAAAAGAATTCATCTACTCCAGTGCTAAATGCAAGTAATTTATTACTTTTAAATAGAGGAGGAATTGTAAAAATGGAGAAAAAGCAAAGTTGTTGTAGACTAATGGACATATCTCGACTGAGCTCTTGGTAAACATGGCTTCCATGGAAGATTTTGCCTTCGAGAAAACCACTCCAAATCCTTTCGTCGTCGTCGTCGTCCTCCTCCTCCTCCCCCTTCCCCTCCCCCCCGCCCCCTCCATTGGCAGGCATAATGCGGGTCAGCTCTTTTGTGTGTGCGGTTGACTCATCTCCTCGTATATGAAATTAGCATAAAAGATAATGAGGCCATAATGTTTCCAAGGTGCTTAAGGGGAAGTTTTTTTTTTTTGTTTTTTCTTTTTTGGTCGTCGTTTGTCTCATCATATATTCAACAAACCATTAGCTTTATTCTCTCCAAAACCCCGGCCCAGCAGACCCACGCCCCCACCCCCCTCTCCTTCCTATTTTCTTCCTTTATCTACGCTCCGCCGTTTCTTCGCTCGTGTGCAGAAGATTCTCTCTCTCAAAAAAAAAAAAAAAAAAAAAAATCTCACGACTGCGATATCCCCTTCTTCTTCTTCTTCTTCTTCTTCTTCTTCTTCTTCTCTCCTAATTCTGTTGTTATCAGTCTTTCTCTGATTCGAATTTTTATCTATATACTTTTTTTTTTTTTTTTTGAAGGACGTTATTTATGCATCTGTTTTTCCCCTGAATCACTTCTTTTGATCTTTGCGTTTTATGCTAATATTTTTTTTATCTCTTTTTCTTGTCCCTTATTATCCTTCTCTCCCCTCTCCTATGCATTTTTTCTTCTTCTTCCACCTTTTCCCTTCCTTAGTTCTTTCCTTCCTGTTTATCTTATCCACCTACCTTTCTTTTCTTGCCACTTCGAATTATTCCTTTCTTGTCCCTTTTCTTCTACATGTTTTCGTATTTTTTCCTTCTACCTTATTCTTCCTTTCTGCCTTTCTTTTTCATTCAGCCTTTCTTTCCCTTTATGCCTTTCTTTTCAACTAATCCTTTCTTGCCCTTTCTTTCCCTTTCTGCCTTTCTTTCCAATTAATCTTTTCTTGCCCTTTCTTTCCTTCTTTCTCATTCAGCACTTCCTTACTTTAATGCCTTAATTTCTCATTCAGCCTTTCCCTCCCTTCCTGCCTTACTTTCCAATTAAGTCTTTCTTGCCCTTTCTTCCCTCCTTTCTCATTCAGCCTTTCTGTCCCTTTCTGTCTTGCATTCCACATTTAGCCTTTCTTTTCCTTCAGATTTTCTTTCCTTTCCTGCCTTACTTTCCCGTTCAGCCTTTCTTTCTCTTTCTGCCTATCTTTCCATTTAAGCATTTCTTCCCTTTTTTCCCGATTTAGCCTCTCTTTCCCTCTGCCTTTCTTTCCAAGTAAGCATTAGTTTTTTCCTTCCCTTTCTGCATTTTTCCCCCTTAAGCCTTTCTTTTCCTTTCTGCCCTTCTTTCCCGTCCAGCTTCCTTTCTTTCCCTCCGCAGCCTCCCTATCTCCTGAGCCTCAGCATCATCCGCCAGAAATTTATCGCCACTTGGGAACAAATTACCTCGTAATTAATTTGGGTGAGAGCCAGAAAGTTTTGTCATCCGCGTCCACTCACTCGACTGCGTACAGAACCGCATTTGCGTACGGGCGCGTAGGCGCGCTCGACTTGTATGCGGACATATTATACTAGGAGCTATGAATGCGCTGGTCGATTGTAACGAGCTCAGTCTCGGCTAAAGACAGATGAAAAGGGGAATTCTATCATGAATAATCCGACTAAAGTGAAATCACTACATTAAAATATTTTTCTTCTAATTATTTCTAAAGTGTAATCATCTTTTTTCTTTCTGATGTAAAACTTATTTATTTTTTTAATTAGCTTCACGAGAACATTGTCACGAAATTCCTTTAATTTGTATTACAAAAATGTTTATTTTAAATAATCTATTAATAGATAGCCTACTATAACTGATTTTTTTTGTAACGTGAGATTAAAAGTAGATTATATTTATATTGCGGTCACTGGAATTGTAAGGCATAGATTTAGCTTCGTATTTTATTTGTTTTTTGTTTGATTTGTAAGAAAAACAAATAAAATACGAAGCCAAATCTGTGAATTACAATTCTAGTGACCTCAGCATAATCTACTTTTAATCTCACGCTACAAAAAAAAATCAATTTAACCGAGAAATGAAAAATAAGTTATTCTCATAAACTTTCAGACGAAAGATATATATTGTCATTAACTTTCCCGATGAAAGACAGCCAGTAGCACTGGACTGCTCCTCAATGTGGTGAATTTCAGGAGTAACTTTTACGCTGACCGAAGCCTAATAAACTTTGCACCTCTCAAGTTTTATGACGTTTGGTCGAGTTTATATTGTCTATAGGAAGAGAAGGACATAGAAAGCGGGCCCGACCCGACAGCTGACGGAAGAGTTTTAATCCCTTCTCTCTCTCTCTCTCTCTCTCTCTCTCTCTCTCTCTCTCTCTCTCTCTTGATCTGCCTTTTCATACTACTTCCAAATGAATTATCATTGTTTCTATGTAGATAATAAAAAAAATGAGTCACTGGTTCTGTGATGTGCCCGTTGCATGGAATTCCAGTAATAAAGCGTAAGCAATTCACAAAAGGGCTTGGTTCCAGGTTTTGAAGTTTCACATTTCCTTTGCTTATTCTATGTGTAAATGTATGTATATATATATATATATAATATATATATATATATATATATATATATACATATATCTATAATAAAAGGAGCCCATAAAAATCACCTAAATGTAGAGAGAAAAGTACTATATTTCAGAGACTGCTGTCTCTCTCTTCAGGTATATGAATGAGAAAAGTTTACAGAAAAGGTGGTATTTATACCAAGAGATCCGTCCACAAGTAAGCCAATTTAGGTCACCCCCGCTGATAATCTTCCTTTAATCTTCTTAAGCGTTGGTTGAATGAACACTGCGTCGACGACATCTGATATCCACCCGCCTTTTGAGATGTTCATTACCTGCTTCTCTTTTATTAAGGCCGATTCCATCATTTGACTCATGTACCGGCAGTTGCTGCTATAAATCACACGTGACAAATTCCAGTTTATTCTATGGTTATGTTCATTTATATGGATGAAAATAGCCGAGTTCTGTTGTCCATACCTAACTGACCGTTTGTGTTGTATTAATCTCTGGGGAAGTGATTTACCTGTAAATCCGATGTAAGATTGGTCACAGTCCTGGCATGGGATCTCATAGACCCCAGAGTCTTTGGAAGATGTCTTTTGTTGGACGTTAATCAGGGATTTGGCTAAGGTGTTTGGGTAGGTAAATGCAAAAGGGTTGGATTTCCCAAGGGTGTGGGTTATTCTCTTAATCGTCCTGCAGGTGAGGAATTTTTATTTTATTGTTGGGCTGTGTCTCTGGTCTTGTCTTTAGGGGGTCGGTAGAAAATTACGTTTGCTTTTTGAAT
>NC_087204.1:106400218-106417718 GCF_015104395.2 Macrobrachium nipponense
CAGGGAAGCTCTCAATAAAAGGTGGCCCAGGGAGGGGCTTCTCTTTTCCTTGGGAGGGGGCAGGGGGGCAAAGGGGGAGGGAGTGGGTGGTAGGTGGGTGGGTGGGTTTGGCCAGGAGAGATTTGAGGAAGGGAAGGAAGGGACAGAGAGAGAAAATGAGAGAGAGACTGATTTTAAGGTCCTCCTCTCTCTGAGGAAGAGAGAGAGAGAGAGAGAGAGAGAGAGAAGAGAGAGAGAGAGAAACTGACTTTAAGGGTCCTCCCCTCTCTCTCTCTCGTTACCTTAGGAAGGGAAGCTGAGGGAGGAAGGGAGGGGAGGGGAGGGAAGCAGAGAAAAGTATTGGATCTGATATTTTTTTGTGGGTGGGGTCGTTCGCGATGCTTGCAAAAGGTGGTTGCTAGGGGTGACGGAAGCCCAGAAGCAAGCAAACAAATGGCTGCTTCGCGTTGCCCCTGGCACTAGAGGAAAAATATAGCAGTCTGCAAGAACACGAAATTGTAGCTGTAACGCCCTTTTTTTTTTTTTTTTTGTGACCGAAATCACAAAATTTCAAATCTATTTCTTATTATGATAGAGGCCTTCGTTTTTTTTATTTCTACCCAAGACTTGTGCTTGTAGATTAGCCCTTTAGGTAAATGCCTTCCACCTATTCCTAGAGACTTTGATTGTTAAATCACTTATAGTTTCATGCATTTCGAAAGAAATCTATTGCGTCCTGATTCGCTGTACCAGGATAACTGCACCATTTGAGTTTAGTTTTCGAGATGACAAGGCATCGCCTCGCTGGCTTTCAATATATCTCTATTGAATGTACTCATTCCGACAAAAAAGTATGGCTTTAAATATATTTCTATTGAATTAACTCATTCTGAACAAAAAAAAATACGGTTTTAAATATATTTCTGTTGAACGTACGCATTCCGACAAAAAAGTAAGGCTTTAAATATATTTCTATTGAACTAACTCATTCCGACAAAAAAAAAAAAAAATACGGTTTTAAATATATTTCTATTGAACGTACGCATTTCGACAAAAAAGTACGGCTTTAAATATATTTCTATTGAATTAACTCATTCCGACAAAAAAAAAATTACGGTTTTAAATATATTTCTATTGAATCTACTCATTCGGACAAACAAAATATGGTTTTAAGTAAATCTGAATTGAATGTACTCATTTCTACAAAAAAATATAGCTTTAATTATATTTCTATTGAATGTACTCATTCTAACAAAAAAGAAATGGCTTTAAATATATTTTATTGAATGAATAAGTAACTGACCTCTCTGTAAACACTTACGTCACAACAGAACTCTAAATGAATTTAAGTCACGAGAGAGAGAGAGAGAGAGAGAGGAGAGAGAGAGAGAGAGAGAGAATGCATCTCTGTTTCAACACCAGAAGAACAGAGCTCTCATCATAAAAGAAAAGCTCAAAACTAACATCTTTGCGTCTGTGGGCTGTTCACCCATCCCACAATCCCACCTTAATCTGTGAAAGCCGCCCTGAAACTTATCTAAATTATAAATGATTATGGATTCCCTTCTTTCCCTGCCACCCGTAGAATCTTTTCCATGCTCCTCAGGGAGAGAAAATGTATAGAAAAAAGAAATCTTCTACGTACTTTTATTAAGAGTTGAGGAAAAACACCAGCAACTTTGGCAGTAAGGTTCAAGATATGATTATTATTTTCCACTTGCCCTTCGAGACAATTTACAGGGCTACGTAATCTCGCCCTTATGTGTTTCTACATTATGGGCGAAGTTCAAATTTGGCTTAAGTGCACGGCTTAGTTCGAGTCAAAATAGAATACCCATAAAAAGACAGTGATTCTTATACGAAGATTAGCTACTGTTTCAAGTTCAGTTAATAAGATAATCTCAGCAATTATTCAAATCTTAATATATGAATTTCTTTTACAAGACAGCGATTCTCATACACAAATTTTTGCGTGTCATTCAATCAAGAAGATAATCTCAACAATTATCTCAATTTTAATACACGAATTATTATTATTTTGGAAAAAAAACACGAATAAAAAGCTCAGTTCTAGAAAATTCAGAAGGAAACAATTAAATACGCGTTTTAATCTCCATGATTTTTAAGCCTATTCAAAATTCCCGTCTTAATTTCCCTCTACGGGCTGCTCTATGAGCAAGAGCCCGTGGTGGCATAAGGCCAGCTTAATCTGAAACAACAACTTAATTTCCCTGGGCCACTTCTATACTGGCAAGAGATACCATCGTCGGAAGAATGTGTATCACAAGCGCTCGCTCACTCACTCTCGAGTATAGCGCCATTTTGACAGAGGCAACAGGGTACAAGTCTCTCTCTCTCTCTCTCTCTCTTTTTTTTTTTTTTTTTTTTTTTTTTTTTTTTTTTTTTTTTTTTTTTTTTTTTTTTTTTTTTTGTCAGTTACCACTTTTAGTAAGTTGTTTTTCGGACCAGCTGTTTTTATTTTTATCTATATTTATTTTTTTTATTTCAGAAATTCAACATGCTGGTCATTCATTTAAATACTAAGCGAATCGAAATCCCATTTCTCCAGACACAGATGATATTCTTCCTCAACGCCACAATAAAAAAAAAAAAAAAAAATTAAAAAAAACCCGATTTAAAAAAAATATTCCATTCAGTATTTAAAAAAATCTCTCACGTTTCAGAAACGAAAGTTTTTCTCCATTAACCAGTAAAATACTCTTTCCTCAGTTCGGTTAAGCTAATATCCTTATCTTAACCTTAAAGAAAAAATAAAAAACTTTTCTCAAACTCATATGACGATATACTAACATCTTCATAGATCAGTGACCATCCTTATTAGAAATAAAATAGCATTTTTCCAACTCTTAGTAATAATAATAAAATCTTACGCCTAGCCAAATGATAACAAAATCATCCACAAATTCAGTTAAATAAAAAAGGAAAATGAATAGATTTTAGACCAGAAAGTAATTTAGTAAGGTTTCTTGAAACGTAGTTGGAAAAAAAATGGACAGGCAATTTTCTCCCATCTCAAAGAAAAACAACTGCTTCCCTAACACTGTATAAAAAATGGAAAAAAAAAGCACACACAAACATTCCACTTTTATCACAACAACAATTTCCATCAGAACTTTTTCATATTCCAACAATTATGTTACAATTCCATCCTAGGGAATTTAACGCCCTATATGCCAGCAGGAGGAGTTTCATTACTCGCTAAACTTCGCAGACAGCGCAGGCCAAGAGACAGTTAATTCCTATTTGTATGGTTTACATTTCCATTTCTGCTGTTGTTGTTTACACAACCAAAACCACTGCAACAATATTCATGCCCCGGGCTATAAGTAAAAACGCATTCAGGTTGGGATGGACAATTCAATCACCCCTCTTGGAAGACATTATTGTGTCATCAGTTACTAACATTAGAATCCTTTTATTGATAATTTTTTTTGTATTCTACAATTACTGTAGCAAACACTGTATTAATCAAGCTACATATGGTATCATTGCTACTATTTCATTATCATCACCATAACTATTATTATTTCTATTGTATGAAAAAAGCAGGTTTCCCATTTAAAGCTGACAATTAATTATTGACGAATTAACATACCAGGACAAAATTCATATTTCCGAGCATGACAAATAAAACGAAAAACACACGAACTCTTTATACAGGGACGTGACAAAAAAAAAAAAAAAAAAAAAAAAAACATACACACACCTCATTCCTTGCGCGTATACATTTCACACGACTCCGTTACATTCCTAAGCAAGATAAAAGTAAAAAGAAAATCGAAAAAAAATTTTCTTCCTTTGCGCATTCATGTTACAAACAACTCTGTTACATCCATAAACAAAAAAAAATATGAAAAACTCCACTGAAATCTTGCTACAGAACAATTTACTGAAATCATTTCGGAGTCTCAGAACGACAACAAATATAACTACGAGAGAGAGAGAGAGAGAGAGAGAGAGAGAGAGAGAGAGAGAGAGAGAGGAAAATAAAATATGTGATATAATTGTTGTTTTTTCTTTCATTAAATTTCTTTTTTGTTTTTTGTTTTACACAACTAAGATCTATTTTTGAATGCCCCTAAGTATACTGGGAGTAATATTTCACATTGTTTAATTGTGGGTGGTTGCAGTCTTAATCTGAAGATCTCCACACATAATGGTAAACGTCATAAATGCGGGTGTATTCTTTATTTATTAAATGCTACATGAATTGGAATTAAAAATTTAGGCCAAAGGCGAAGCGCTGGGACTTAGGAGGCCATTCAGCCCTGATAGGGAAAGTGAGAGTAAAGGAGATCTGAGAGGTGTAACAAGAGGAAAACCTCAAAGCAGTTGTCCTATGAAACAATTGTTAGGAGAGGGTGGAAAGTAAGGTGGAAGAACGATGATTTGAACGGAAGTACCGTAAAAGGAATGATAAAGGGTGAAATATTCATTTCTACACAAGAATGCAATGAAATATCTTAAACCACTGCAATACCCCCTCTCTCCCACAGATGGCTTACCTGGAGGTGGTGGTTCCTCCCGAAATCGTCGACAACGAGACGTCGGGAGAGACCGAGATCGAGGAGGGCAGTTCGGTGACCTTGGTCTGCAAGGCTCGGGGCTACCCAGCCCCCGAGGTCTCCTGGAAGCGCGAGGGAGGGGTCAACATTGTCCTGCGGGATAAGGATGTGAAGCTAGGTCAGTCAAAGGGTTTCGTTCGCTGCTGGTCGTGATTCTAATGCTACTGTCAAATGTCTTTTCTTTTTTTTTCAATTAGATTTATCCTTTTTCAACTATACGTACCCTATTTCAAACAGATTTATCCTTTTCAACTTTATGTACCCTTTTTCAATTAGTTGTACCCTTTTTCAACTTTATATGCACCCTTTTTCAATTAGATGTACCCTTTTTTCAATTTTATGTACCCTTTTTCAATTACATGTACCCCTTTTTAACAAGATTTACCCTTTTTAGACTATATGTACCATTTTTCAATTAGATGTACCCTTTTTCGATTAGTTGTACCCTTTTTTAACTTTATGTACCTTTTTTCAACTAGATGTACCCTTCTTCAACTAGATGTACCCTTCTTCAATTAGATGTACCCTTTTTCAAATTAAATGTAACTTTTTTTAACTTTATGTACCCTTTGTCAACTTTATGTACCTTTTTTCAACTAGATGTACCCTATTTCGACTAGATGTACCATTTCTTAATTAGATGTACCCTCTTCAATTAGATGTACCCTATTTCAACTTTATGTACCTTTTTTTCAATTAGATATACCCTTTTTCAATTAGTTGTACCCTTTTTCAATTAGATGTACCCTTTTTCGATTATTTGTACCCCTTTTCAATTAGATGTACCCTTTTTCGATTATTTGTACCCTTTTTCAGTTAGATGTAAGTTTTTTCAATTAGTTGTACCCTATTTCAATTAGATATACCCTTTTTCAATTAGACGTACCTTTTTTCAACTTTACGTACCTTTTTCAGTTAGATGTACCCTTTTTCAATTAGATGTACCCTTTTCAATTAGTTGTACCCTTTTACAATTAGATGTACCCTTTTTCAACTTTATGTACCTTTTTTCAATTAGATGTACCCTTTTTCAATTAGTTGTACCCATCTTCAACTTTATGTACCTTTTTTCAATTAGATGTACTTTTTTTCAATTAGATGTACCCTTTTACAATTAAATGTACCCTTTTTCATGTTAATGTACCCTTTTTCAATTAGATGTATCCTTTTTCGACTACTGTACCCTTTTTCAACTTTATATAACCTTTTCAACTTTATGTACCTTTGCCAACAGGATATCCTTCTTTTTTTAGCTTGGTAGTTAATGATACATTCCTTGCATGGCAACTTTTATTAAGGATAAAAGTTACTGATACCAATATTTTGATTCATGAAACTATTCATTTTTCATGAATGTTACTTGCATCTGAAAGAGAAGGCATCTTGGTTTATACACACGGAACCATATCCACACATACACAGAAACACACATACACACAGATATGTATAAATTCATTAATATGTAATATATATATATATATATACATATACATATATATAGTATACATATATATGTATATGTATATGTGTATGTAACCAGAGACAAAAGTATTTCCATTAATGGAGGAATTCCAAGTCAATATCATGTAACAAAACCAAAAAATGACAGCAGAGGATAATTAGGCGAATCAGCCGAGAGAGAGAGAGTTTTATTCATTTCACGACAAAACTAAAAAGAACTTCGCCTTCTGACTCTGAGGCAACACTCAAAAGATTATGCCGAGACAATAGCATCTTAATTAAGTAGGATGAACTCTGGGCTAGAACCTACGTAGGATACTGAACGACCCTTGTAAGTGTCTGTGTGTCTGTGTCAACAGCACCTTGGTACAGATAGAAAGATTTTGCAGAATGAATACCGAAGCAATAACAGGTCGACGTACTACTTTAATCTCTTACATTATGCGACACCTCTCTCTCTCTCTCTCTCTCTCTCTCTCTCTCTCTCTCTCTCTCTCTCTCTCTCTCTCTCATACAGATTGCGTTCTTGGTATAAGATGTAAGCATGTAAGCACACGAAGAAAAGAAAGTAGGAATCGATACTAATTATTGCTCCTCATCTCGTTATCTTATTTTTGTGAAGCAGTTTACATACATGTATTCACACACACACACATATATATTATATATAATGTACAATCCACATGTACACATATATACAATAACACATCTCAACAATAACATACACTACAATCTAGCAGCATTTACCCTCCTACTAAAACTTAAAATCACACATACACTAAGCTACTGCAACAACCTGGCGGGCACCTAAACTATACCCTCCTCTCCTCTCCCCACAGCGGACATCAAGGGCGTCTACCTGAACCTGACGCGCGTCCGCAGAACGGACATGGGTCCTTACCTCTGCATCGCCACGAACGGAATTCCACCGTCCGTCAGCAAACGTATCATGCTCAGAGTTAATTGTGAGTATTTTTTTTCTATATTTTTCTCGTTTTACTCTACTTTTTCGTCATCATCTTAAGCTTTATGGAAGCTGAAGATAAACTTTATCTTGGCTTTATATATTTATATATGTACAATATGTGTATTATATGTATACACTTGAATATGTATATATATATATATATATATATATATATATATATATATATATATATATATATATGAAAACGATAGTAGGTTTATGAATAAGCTTCCTGTTAATTTTGTATGTTCTAGGTATTCATGTATACATTTACATTTAAGAATAAACTTCTAGGGTATACATCCGTTTTTTTTTTTTTTTGCAATGGCCGTGTACCCTTAAATGAAGTATATTTTATATATTATATAAATATATATATATATATATATATATATATAGTATAGTATATATATATATATATTATATATATATTATATGTAAACAAAGTGTTATAGGCTATTTACATAATAATTATACGTTGAAACAAGAGTATTATTATTATTTTATTGTTATATTATTATTATTATATGTCACTAAGACCATTTCTTCATATCTAATATGGTCTGTGTGTACACACTTTAATCTCCAAATGTAAACATGACCATCGAACACATATAAAGCAATGAATGAATAGGTATGTTCCAACCCAGAAAAAGCAGTAACCATTCTGAAAACACTGAATTAGTAGATCAATTATCATTTTCACGCTTCACCTCAAAGACGTGAAAACGATTATAGTCGATAAAAAAAAGACAAAAAACTTACGAGTCACGGCTTCGCAGTGTTTGTCAAGTATCAAACAACAATGAAAATGTTATAAACTACGATCAATTATTATTATTATTATTATTATTATTATTATTATTATTATTATTATTATTATTATTATTAAGGGGGCCACTGACTCGAAATTCAAGCTTCCAAAGAAAACATTATTGTGGTATTCATTACGAAGTATGAGAGGAGGTAAAGGAAAATACAGAAAGAAGAGATCTCACTTATCAAAAAAAGAAGAACAAAATAAACTAATAAGTTAATAAATAGAGAGAAATGTTAAAGGACTAATACGAAAGAAGAGATCTCACTTATCAAAAAAAGAAGAACAAAATAAACTAATAAGTTAATAAATAGAGAGAAATGTTACTAAAAGGGAAGATGAATAGTATAGTATTAGGCCAGTAATGCATCGCATCTTTAAGCCTTCTATAATACGTAACAAACGCTCGATCATTAATTCCAGTCTGTGACCCAGATGGACGAGCACATATACACACGGCCACCTTCGTAATGCGGATAACGGTCCTATAATGCGATTCCACAAGTGCCACTGGAACGTACGTATATACCTGCCTAAGAGGATTGGCGAGCGATATGGAATAATGGACTGGATTTGTGCGTCTCCGGCATGTTTCTCCGTAATAGCGTCGCCAGCTACGGGACAAGAGAGTGATTTGCCGTCTAAAATACGTATATAATAGCTCGTTTTTTTTTTAAATGATGGAGAGACCAGGATGGAGGGAGCCTGTGTCAATCGAACTGGGTCTCTAAAGAATAATAACATCCATGATTCTTAAGACTTAAAAAAACATATTCTAAAAAGGAAAATGCATTATATTATCTGTATCCACGTGTCTCAGAATAGCAACTTAACCATCCACGAATGCACACAAGCACAAACACAATCGCATACACAATCAGACTTCACCTACACGAAAAAAGGACTTGGCTGACAAACGTTATGCAATGCAATGCGCAATGCATACAAAATATACACAAAAAAATAAACTGCGTAATATATTCTGCATACATGTGTCTCAGTAGATCATACCTTAGCCATCTACACACACACATAAACACACGCATTTACACAGTCAGAGTTCACATAAACATAGGACTTAGCTGACAGACGCGATATAATGCTGGCGGAAGCTATACAATGGAATGCATACCAAAACATACACAAAGGAGGTAAATACCATATTTAATCTGTATCCCTGTAGGTACCTCAGAATAGCGCCTTAGACCACACACACGCACACACGCACACAAGCACACACACATACACATATTACTTCACCTTCGAAAAAATCGTCACGTATACTGTACAGCTGTACTTCAATATGTAACGCCTACATTATCCCACCCACAGAAACACAAACAAACTCACGCATACACAACCACACTTCACCTACACAACACAACGGATGGATGTGTGTGTGTGTGTGTGTGTTTATGTGTGCGTTTGTGCATGTTTCAGTATCGACCCCCGAAGCATCTGGTAATCAGATCATTTCAGCTCATCCTGCCAAACAGCGGCAAACCGTCACCATTCGCCCGTTTTTATTCTCTGCTTCGTTAATATGCAAATGACATTCATATTGCTGTTAATAAGGGATTTCGCACCCAAATGATGATGGTGATGGTAATGATGACGATGATGTTGGTGGTGGTACAGGCGATGATGAATTAGGGTGACGCGTTGCTCTCGTCGTCGTCGACGTCGTAGTCGCTGTTGTTGTTATTGTGAATGGTGAGATAGTGATGTCACTCTCCCGTTGCTGGTGTTGTGCATGGCTGTGATGATGAGGATGGCGAAGAAGGATGCTTACTGATATAGTGAATAAACTTGATAGTGAATATTCACCTTTCAGTAAATGCAATTCACAACAGGAGAGGATACCAGGAACAAGAAATGACAACCACATTGATATAACCTTGCAATAGTGAATACTCTTGATAGTGATTATTCAATTCACAACAGGAGCGGATAACACGAACGAGAAATGATAACCTTACTACTGACTGATAACCACACTGATCACATTTTGATACATAACCTTAATAGTGGGTACTACACACTTACAGAGTGTATGCAAATAGAACAGCAGAAGATAACTTGCATAAGGAATGATAATATCACGAACAACGATATAATGACAATAATAGTGTTTGATGACGTCAATTCTTGTGATAGTGTATAAAAGAATGAAAAAAATGGTAAAACAAGGAGTATAGCTGAACTGCCTTTCCCAGTTAAGAAGGCCTATTATAAAAATAATGATAATAATAATAATAATAATAATAAATAATAATAATAATATAATAATAATAATTTAATAATAATGGTAGTAGTAATAGTAATAATAATAATAATAATAATAATGACTCTTAAGTGACTCAAAAACGAATTCTAAGATCCATTATCATAATAGTGATAACTATGATGAAAATAATAAAAAAGTAGTAGTAGAAGTAGCAATAGAAATAATAATAATAATTGTTTTTCTATATTTGACTTTTTGCTTTTTTTGTAGCCATTTTCCATTTAACACACACACACACACACACACACACACACACACACACATATATATAAATATATATATATATATATATATATATATATATATATATATATATCGCATTTCCTCCTTTAAAAAGATTTTTCTTTTTATATATTCGATTTTCTTAATTGTCAATTATAATAATAATAATAATAATAATAATAATAATAATAATTAATAATAATAATAATAATAATAATAATAAATAATAATAATAATAATAATAATAATAATAATAATAATAATGACATATTGGAAGGAGACCCTCTTTCAAACAAGTCTTACTTATTGAAAGATATTGCTACATCAGTTGCATTTAACTTGTAAAAAGAGAGAAAGCAATTATTAGAAAAATAGAGAAGACTATTTGCAAGTCAAATGCAGCTGATGAAGCAATATCTTTCAATAATAATAATAATAATAATAATAATAATAATAATAATAATAATAATAACAAAGGAGTGAAGTAATGACCCGTCAAGTAATTTCCTTGTAGTCTGTTCCCATCACAGCTTTGACTCATTTCGTAATCCCCAAACAGTTCCTCCAACGGTCGAAGTCCCTGAACATATGATCGGATCGCCACTGGGCAGCAACGTCACCATCAGGTGCACTATCCAGTCATATCCGAGATCAGTCAACACCTGGCGACATGAGCCAAGTAAGTTACATATAACTTTATATATATATAATATATATATATATATATATATATATATATATATATATATATATATGTAGACATGTATATATATATATCTATATATTATATATATATATATATATATATATATCCCACCTATTCCTTTTAAATTTTTTCCTATGTACTGAGATTTTCTCATTTTCTCAATTAATATTTTTATATATATCCCACCCTCTTCGTTTAAAAGAATATGTATTTTCTATATTCGATTTTATTAATTTACAGGTACTTCTTTCTATGTTCGACTTTGTCCTTTTTTTAGCCATTTTTTATTTAACACTTTTTTACATATCCAACTTTAGCCTTGTTAATTTTTTTTATATATTCGGTTTTTTAAATTTAAATTTGTTCTATCTCCTCTGTTTAGTAATTTTTTAAATGCTTCTTTTCCTATATCCGACATTCTCTTATTTCCTTTTTTATAGACTTTTTCTCTTTATCCTTTTTCCTTTTTAAAACTTTTCTTTTTTCTAAATCCAACTTCCTCCTCTGTTGTATTTTTTTACCCCTTTTTTTAAATTGTGTTCTGTATCCCACTTTCTTCCTTTTTTCTCATTTTTAATTGTTTTTAATCAGTTATCTCCTTTTTTTAAATAATTTTTCTAAATATCCGACATTCTCTATTTTTTTCAAACTATTTTTCCTATATCTGGCTTACTTCATTTTTCCATTTAAATTTTTGTATCTTTATAAATAACACTTTCCCCTCCTTTTCCTTATTTTAATTTTTTTTCTAAATCCGCTTTTTTTTTAAGAACTATTTGCTATAATATCCGATTTTTTCAGTTTTTCCTTTAAATTTTTCCGTATCGACTTTTTTTTTTTTACACTTTATTTTTCTCATGCGACTTTCTCCAGTCTTCCATCTTTAAACATTTTCATATATCCGACTTTCCCCTTTTTTCTTTCTTAAAAAATTTTTCTATATCTGATTTTCTCCTTTTTCTAACTTTTTTTTTCATTTCTTTCCTATAGCTGACTTTCTCCTATTTTCCCCCTTTTTAACATTTTCCTAAACCCGACTTTCTCCTTTATTCCGCTTATTTTTTTTTACATTTTTCTACATCCGACTTTCTACTTTTATCCCATTTTTCTGTACCTGACTCTCTCCCTTTTTTCCTTTTTCGATTTTTTTTTCTAAATCCAACTTTCTCCTCTTTTTAAAAATAATTTTTCTATATCCAACTTTTTTTACTTCTAAAACTTTTTTCTAAATCCGACTTGCTCCTTTTTTTTTATATATATAATTTTTTCTATATTCGACTTTCCTTTTTATTTACTCTCTCCCTCTCTCTCTCTCCTTGTTGTTTTCTCTCTTATAAACACACTTTCTGGCAAAGCAAGTTCAACTTCATCAATGCACGATGAAAAATATTGGAGAAATAAAATGAAAAAGATGACTTTCATAAATTTCACTTTAAAAATATTTTGGCCAATGTCGACGTCCCTCATGTAAAATCATAATAATTATGGGTTATTAAAAAAAGGAGTTAAGCAAACATCACTAAATTAAAGGATAAAATCTTTATGCAAAGGATTGCAGATTATTCTTCAACGCTCCTTAAGCTTCAAAGGACGCGTTTATAACTTGTTTATAGTTTCGTTGCGGCTTTTCTGAAAAAAGACAATTTAAGGGAAATAAAATGCTTGTTATTCCTTGAATTGGAAACAAATTCAAGCTACACACACGCGCGCGCGCGCAAACGGACAAGACATCAATGGAATATTACGAAATTCAGTCCACTATCAAACTGAAACGTGGCAAAGCCTGTCACTCAAAAACCGCACGAGCTATATCGACCAACAGACACAAAATACTCATAGCTATTGAGGTCTTAATAATGTTAGGGTTGAAGAAACAAATCCGCACTTTTGTATGGGTACACAAATGCACTCAACAATAAAGCTAAACGAAGAGCTTTCCACAATCTGAATCTGTACGGTTTGTCCTTTTTCTCCAAAGCTCTGTTTAGCTTTTGAATATGTTCGTATCCGTACACAATTGTGGATTTGTTTCTCTAAGCACAATGTACGAAATACATAAATGACTCACACATCCTCTAAATCAACGTCAACAATTACACCAAAAAATAAAAAAAACATTTATATCAAAAACATGCATACGAACAACGCCGCGTTTAGGAAAACCACAAGAGAGAGAGAGAGAGAGAGAGAGAGAGAGAGAGAGAGAGAGAGAGAGAATAAAATACCCGCCCCACCGCTCTCTCCCTTTGTGTCGCTATCAATTTTAATGAGATGTTGTGATCCTGTTTTGAAAGCTTCTGGATTCTTTGTTTATTTTACTTTCTTAGATGATTCTCCTCCTTCCCTTCTTTATTCGACCCTTCTCCCTCACCCCCTCTCCCACAAACAAAGCCTTCCTTTCATTTCTTAAACAATCTCCCTTGTTGTTTTTTTATTATTATTTTTTTCTTGACACATCCCCTTTTGCGACGGAGAGCAAGACACCCTATGTATATATGGTAGATTTAATTCAATAAGGAGAACAATACTGAGTGAGATAATTGTTTAGTATGCGCACAGTATATTCATATAGTATACACACACAAATACACACACATACATATTTTTTTAAACGTATACGCTCACCCAAACAGAACATTACTATTCATGCTAAATAAGTACCTTCATATATACTTACGTATAAAAAATACAGCAGACCTATCTATATCATTTATGTAAAATCGAGGCAACATGTCCCTTTTTTTTAATATCCATTCAGACGCCTGGTTTGGACCGCAAGGGAGTGCCTCTGAAAATGTGATAGCAGTGTGAGTAAGCGCGTCGCTGTATACGTCCTGAATTCTTGGTTCCGTGGTTCGAGCCCACGAGCCGACGAATTTCTTATCAACTATAAAATTCCCCTCCGGTTAACATATATGAAAACATAAATTCCGAGGTAGAGCGAATTAGATATTAAAGGACATTTGTATCGTAATGATTATAGTATATATATATATATATATATATATAGGTACGGGGATACGGAAGGACATGGCACATTACATGATTCTTTATTGCTAGCGACGTTTCGAGACAAAGTCCATCTTCAGGCTAAAGGCAAGAAATAAATATTACATCATTACCAAACAATTAGGAATGTTAACGTAAAATTATTATAAATTAAAGTATTTCTAAGCAAAATTACGAATTAGAAACTCTCAAAGAATGAGTATTACATCAACACATAACATATTCAAGAAAAGGAAATGTAAAATCATAAAAAATTAAAATATTTCTGAGTAAATTTAAGGTCATTATGACGTCACCATATGAACACCACCTCCTCGTTCTTGAAAGTTTGGCAATTAAGAAACTGGTACCTTCACTTAACAACCATACTACCTCAGTACCTTTGTATATAGCATAAAGACACTTCACTTTGTTCTTTGCCTCTTCTTGACTTTTTTCCACCGTCCTGACAAGGAATGGCGGGACTCTGCTTGAGCAAGGTATTTTCCTCATTTTTAAAACTTTTATATTTATATATATATATATATATATATATATATATATATATATATATATATATATATATATATATATTCTTTTTAATGTTTTTATTCGTAATTTTACTCAGAAATATTTAATTTTTTATGGTTTTAACATTTCCTTTTCTTGAATATGTTATGTGTTGATGTAATACTCATTCTTTGAGAGTTTCTAATTCGTAATTTTACTTAGAAATACTTTAATTTATAATAATTCTACGTTAACATTCCTAATTGTTTGGTAATGATGTAATATTTATTTCTTGCCTTTAGCCTGAAGATGGACTTTGTCTCGAAACGTCGCTAGCAAAAAAGAATCATGTAATGTGCCATGTCCTTCCGTATCCCCGTACCTATTTCATCGAGGATTAGCCCACCAGCGATGAAGAATATATATATATATATATATATATATATATATATATATATATATATATATCTAATAAAAGGAGCCCATAAAAACACCAAAATGTAGAGAGAAAAGTACTATATTTCAGAGACTGCTGTCTCTCTCTTCAGGTATATGAATGAGAAAAGTTTACAGAAAAGGAGGTATTTATACCAAAGGATTCGTCCACAAGTAGCCAATTTAGGTCACCCCCGCTGATAATCTTCCTTTAATCTTCTTAAGCGTTGGTTGAATGAACACTGCGTCGACGATATCTGAAATCCAATTCCCTTTTGAGATGTTCATTACCCTGGTTCTCTTTTATTAAGGCCGATTCCATCATTTGACTCTTGTACCGGCAGTTGCAGCAACTGCCGGTACAAAAGTCAAATGATGGAATCGGCCTTAATAAAAGAGAAGCAGGTAATGAACATCTCAAAAGGGAATTGGATATCAGATATCGTCGACGCAGTGTTCATTCAACCAACGCTTAAGAAGATCAAAGGAAGATTATCAGCGGGGGTGACCTAAATTGGCTTACTTGTGGACGAATCTCTTGGTATAAATACCACCTTTTCTGTAAACTTTTCTCATTCATATACCTGAAGAGAGAGACAGCAGTCTCTGAAATATAGTACTTTTCTCTCTACATTTTGGTGTTTTTATGGGCTCCTTTTATTAGATGGAATTCTGTTGTTACAGAATATTTTTACCAGTCATATATATATATATATATATATATATATATATATATATATATATATATATATATATATATATATATATTTATATATATACATATATATATATATATATATATATATGTGTGTATTTATATACATATATATATACATATACACATATATATATATATATATATATATATATTATATATATATATATATATATATATATATATACATATATATATATATATATATATATATATATATATATATAGTATATGACATTTTCAGATAAAATTCTTAGCGGTCCAAACCAGGTATCGGTAATATTACTTGAAAGAAACAAAGATATGTTGCTTCGTTTGTATACAGATTTTGCTGATTTTTTTTATTCGTGAGTATATATGAAGAAAGTTATTTAACATACGTATCCATGTTCTGTTTGTGTGCGCGTACATACGTTTAAAAAATATGTAGGTGTGTGTGTTTGTGTTTTTACAATAAAAAGACAGCTTCTTCTTCTTCTTCTTTTACATTTCCAGACGACCAGATCATCATAAGCAGCCACAAATACAACGTCTCCGAAGTCAACGAAGGTTACTACATTACCCGAATGACTCTGGTCATATACGACTTCAGCAAGGCCGACGCCACCAGGTTCAAGTGTATGGCCAGCAATTCCCTCGGCCCCGGGGACTCAGTTGTTCAGGTCTACGGTAAGATAAATTGAGAGAGAGAGAGAGAGAGAGAGAGAGAGAGAGAGAGAGAGAGAGAGAGAGACAGAGAGAGAGAGATATACAGTAATGTCTGCCTTGCTACTTGCTAAATGAATGGATGTATATTCTGAGCTTGACGTTCGTGAATCATTTCAAGGATCAGAGAGAGAGAGAGAGAGAGAGAGATTTATACAGTAATGTCTGCCTTGCTACTTGATAAATGAATGGATGTATATCTTGAGCTTGATGTTCGTGAATCATTTCAAGGATTAGAGAGAGAGAGAGAGAGAGAGAGAGAGAGAGAGAGAGAGAGAGAGAGAGAGGTTTATACAGTAATGCCTGTCTTGCTACTTGCGAAATGAATGGATGTATATGTTAAGCTTGACGTTCGTGAATCATTTCAAGGATCAGAGAGAGAGAGAGAGAGAGAGAGAGAGAGAGAGAGAGAGAGAGGTTCATACAGTAATGTCTGCCTTGCTACTTGCTAAATGCATGGATATCTTTATATCCTAATAAGGTGTCAGAAGAGTAACCTATATTTTACCAAGTAATAAAAAAAAATACGGTTAAAGTTAATTATATTTAATGATTCCTTCTCATACGCTTTAATGAATTTAGAATACAATTAAAAAAAAAACATTGAATTCCTCAAATTTGAATTGTATATATCTAAATCCTACGATTTAAGGAAAACACCGAATTCCTCAAAATTCTAGCTTAGTCTATATTTCAAAATCCTACGACCCGTGCCCTCACTCAATACCCTCTCTCCGGCGCCCACACCCACAGAGATCCCGCCACAGAAGCCGGCGACCAAGGAGAAGGACACCTCCCGCCAGGAGAATCTCATCCCGAACACGGTGCCCGAGAGTGACCATAAAAACAAACTGGCCTTCAACAATGACGTCACCGACAATGAAATAGAGACTTACGTCGACCCCCCCGGCCGGCTGCCTCCCAAGAGCACCCAGGAGGCCCACCCGAAAGTGAAGGACGTCCCGAAGAAGCCCTCGTCGGGAGGACTCGGAATCCTCCTCCAGGGGCCCAGCCGCTCTTCGGTGCGAGCGGAGGTCTCCAAAGGAGGGATCTTGTTAGTGGTCCTGCTCTCTTTCCTACTGAGTATACTGCCACTTGGCGCATGCTAGGCAACCACATCCC
>NC_087204.1:106425218-106462718 GCF_015104395.2 Macrobrachium nipponense
GAGAATGTACACTTAAAACAAAAAATAAATTTATGCCTATATAACGCCATAATTTCAATATATTATAAACCTAATATATATGACCTAGACATACACACACATATATATATATATATAATATATATATATATATATATATATATATATATATATATATAGTATATATATAAATTCATATATGTGTGTGTTAAAGCTATTTAACCCGATAGATTGTAAAGGCTTAACGGTTTCCTATCTTATATATATATATATATATATATATATATATATATATATATATATATATATAACAGCCATTCTGTGAGAGTTACGAAATGGATGAGAATGAGTCGTATCGAGTATTTTCACAAGACGGAAAAAGTTGCGGAATATTAGAAGCTTTTCAGAAAGTCACTGGTGACTTTAAAAAGGATTGCCAGTATAACGATGATTAAATTTAATATATAGGAAACAGAAGATGAAAATGGTTGGAATTTACAGGTGTTTTAGTATAAAATTACTTTTTAAATAGTTAACTTTGAATGCCAGAACTTCCGGCGAGAGGAAGGGAAAGAAAAATAAAAAAAAGAAAAAACCTTCGAATTAAAATTAATATAAAATCCATTTACTTGTTTTATTGGCGAATGAGAAAGACAGCCCAAACCTCCTGAACGTGAACGATTTCAAATGTAAGTTGTTGTTGTGGTTATTATTGTTGTTGTTGTTGTTGTTGTTATAAGCAGCACTAATAACCCCAGAATAACATAAATGTAGAGTAATACTGTGACTGACAAATCTCCACCATCAAAAATGGTAAGGATAAAGTTACCGAAATGAGAGAACTTGTAAAGGAAAAGAATTGAGAGACGTACTTTTTTATAATTAATTTTTAAAGGCCAAAACCGTATAAAGAAAAGCCGTTAGATATATATGCGTAAGCACACAAATGTAAATACTCTTTTGTATTTGTTTATGTATGTAATATATATATATATATATATAATATATATATATATATAATATATATATATATATATTATATATAATTATTAGGCTGCTAATGTCGCCTAGTAATATCCAATCCACGCTACTTCGGGAAAATTCCAGACTGGGATGAACATCGAAGGGGGATTAGAAGTGGTAAATGGAACGGTACCTTCGGGTCTCGATCACTGGACACCGTACCTTATATATATATATATATATATATATATATATATATATATATATATATATATATAGATAGATAGACAAAATAAGAATGATACTTTTAGGAAGGTGATGGGGTTAAAAAATTTTTATTGTGGGGTGGGGGTGAGGATAGCGGCCAGTATTGTGTATTTGGGTGTGAGGAGAATGGTATGGGACTTAGGGAATGGGTAGGAAGGAGTGAGGGAGAGAGAGGGAGGGAGGTAGGGAGATAGAGGGAGGGTGGGGAAAGATGCGTTTACTACTCCTACTCTCCACAGCTGTTGCCTCTTCTCCTCATCCCCCTCCCCCTCCTCACGTTCCCCCATCACAAACTCCCCCCCCCATCCCTTCTCCCTTCCGTTTTATATCCCTCTCCATTATTTTTTTTCCCTCTTCATGTGGTTTGTTTTTTCGTTGCTCTTTTTATGTGTCATCCTTTCCCCACTTGTTACTCTAATACATAAATGATATATATATATATATATATATATATATATATATATAATATATATATATATATATATATATAATATATTTTATATATAATATTACATATATATATGATACAGGTAACAATAACAAAAGTGGCCGCAAACAAGATAACAGATAAACTGCCTAGTTTCTACTTTATCTCCTAATTATCGAAACATGTGAAAAAAACTAACAATCACGTTCAGCTTCAAATAACCACAAAGGTGTCCATTAGCAGTGAATCAACGCCCCTATCACACTGCGTCACTCACCACAAATCTTGCATGCAATCTCGCTTTTCTTGGATGTCTTACCTGCACTTTTACTACCACTTGTGTTTCAGTATTTTCTTGGAATTCCTAGTAAACATTCGGAATGATTCTCACCCATTACCTCATAGTGACCACACCACCTCAAAGCAATGTTTCCACGTGTGCGTTTTTCCTTATCTTTTAACTGTTCTGAACTGAAGATCCTGTACTTTCACATTCGTCTTCTTATAAGAGCTGTAACAATCTTTTCTTCCTTAAATAATAATGTCGCAAACATTGTTTTTAACACATCCACGTCTACATAAAACCTCAAGGGCTTAATACCCTATTTCTTTCCCGCGTTTGCAGGACATGAGCTGCAAACTTCATTTAGTTGTTTTTCCCGACACGCAGAGTAATGAAAATACTTTTGTTCTATTAGCAGGAATCCTGTAGGATAAAAGGACTCAGAGGCTCGTTCATCATTCAAGAGGGGCTATAACCGCCCCCCCAACCAACTCATACCCACTAAGGAGTCCGCAGCCTTCAACCATGACCCTCTTTACCTCGTGGCACGATGCCCATGTATCCTAATTCACTGACAATACTGAGGGGCAATAAGTTAGGAATAGTGCTAATTCCTACCGCTGCAGTAGCGATCAGCGGTACGCTGCCCTGTTTACAGTTACATAGTCATATTCATAGGTACACAGTCCTATTCTTGGTGACATTGCCCTATCTATATTCAAAGACTCCTATTGATAGTTACACATTTCGATCCATGGTTACACAGTCTTGTCCATAGTTACATGGTCCTATTTATAGTTAAGCAGTCACACAGTCTTACTCATAATTACGCAGTCCTATCATAGTTACATAGGCCTATTTATAGTTATATACTCCTATCTATAGTTACACAGTCCCGTTTATTGTTACGCAGTCCTATTTATATTTACATATTTCTATCTATAAAAACACAGTCCTATTAATAGTTACATATTTCGACTTATAGTTACACAGTCCCACTTATGATTACATAGTCCTATTTACAGTTACATATTCATATCTATAGTTACAAAGTCCTATTCATAGTTACACAGTCCCACTTATAGTTATACAGTTACATATTAATATCTATAGTTACACAGTCCTACTTATATTTACACAGGCCTAAAGTTACATAGTACCATTTATAGCTACACAGTCCTATTTATAGTTAAACAGTCCTATAGTTACAGTCCCATTTATAGTTACACAGTCCTATTTATAGATACCCAGTCATATTCACAGTTACATATTCCTATTCACAGTTATCTATTCTTAAATATAGTTACACAGTTAAGTAGGTGATTTCATCAGAAAGGAAGTAGGAACAGAGATGAAGAAAAAGGCTAAAAAGTCATGTGTACAGTGCAACACGTGAGGTGCACTGTCGGCACTATCCCTCCTTCGGGAACTATTCTCATTTCCACGTAAACTCAAAATTAGTTCATTAAACGGTAGTTTACGGAAAACCACTTATCTCATTATCCTTCCTCAGTTGGAAAAAAAAATCGCATGACTTCACTACTCATCATTTTTCATTACTCACTCCTCATCGTGGCACATCATTCTCTTTTCATTATTCTTGATTATGCAGCATGACCGTACACAGTTGTTCCAACCCCCTCCCCACCATCCTTCTCCTATCCCCCAAGCTCTCCCCTTCCCCTTCACTCATCCCCCGTCTATTTAATATCAATATTCCTTATCTCCTTTTTTACCCTTTGGCTGTTATCACCCATTTGGGTTCTCTCTCTCTCTCTCTCTCTCTCTCTCTCTCTCTCTCTCTCTCTCACTTCCTCTTTCTAATGACATTCCACCCCATTCGACGGAGTGAACATTCACTTTCTTTCATCCTCTCTCTCTCTCTCTCTCTCTCTCTCTCTCTCTCCTTTATTGTATGCAAATCTAGTTACTTTATTTCTTAATACAATCACCATTATCTCTCATTGTAATCTATTTACGTTAATACTTAGCTCTTTACTTTCAATTTCAAATCTGTGTTTCATGCTAAAACAATCTTGCTTATTAATTCCTACTTATTCCCCTTCCTCGATTAGTAGTTCAATCTGTCACTCCTGTCTATAATGCTACCTAACTTTACTTGCGGGTCAAGTAAAAGAGATACATTAAACAAAAATTAACTTAGGTTTGAGTCTACAAAAAAAAGAAAAAAAAAAGTGGTTATGGGGTCGAACATTTAAGAATTCACAAATCTGCAAAAAGTGAACCTCAATCAAGTTTATGAGGCAAGGGTTCGAACCCGATTTTAACGATAGAAAACACCTTTCACTGAACCTTCATTACCTTTACGAACGAAGGATTCGAACCTGATTTCACCAATGGAGAAATACGGATCCTGTTCAACGCATTTGGATAGTGTCTATTGAACTTTTATTACTGTAATGGAATGTGGGTTCGAACTCGTGTCTAACTGGTGGAATTTCCATAGGTTTTCGAAAAATGGGCTCGAACTCAGTCTCTGCGACGTCGAACTTGGTGGAAAAGATATTTACCTGGTAATTCTCCGAAAGTTTTTTTTTTTTTTTTTTTTATTAAGCTGGCCTTATGCCAGCACGGGGCTCTTGCTCATAAGCAGCCCCGTCCGAAAGGCCAGTTTATTCTCAATCAACGAAGACAAAAACATTAACGTTAAAGCCATGATAAAAGAGAGAGAGAGAGAGGAGAGAGAGAGCCGAGAGAGAGAGAGAGAGAGAGAGAGAGAGAGAGAGAGGCACTCACAAACTGACCTCCGCACTGAATATAGTACAGATACTAGACCGACCCTGGTGCAACGGGAAAGCGCTAATATAGCGGAATCTTCCGACATTAGCGACATCCACCAACATTAGCGGTATCCGCTAACATCAATGGTGTAGTGCAGGTCTTCATAACAGGTGGCGGCTATGACTCGAGGGGAATTAGCCAGGGTTTAGTGTCTTGTCTGAGCGGATTAGCCGCCATAATTGTTGATAGGGTTTTCAGGCCGTCCTGTTGCCCAGATTTTAGAGGGACAGAGAGGGAGGGAGGGTCCTCTCAGTAGGGGAGTGGTGGCGGAGTGGTGGCGGAGTGGGGGGGGGGGGGGGGAGGTGTAATGCAGATGTGGAACATGGAGTGGTGACATATCGAAGCTTCCGTCGTGTTTTGGTCTTTAATGAAAATTATTTTTATTTTTTTTTTTTTTTTGGGGGGGGGCGGGTTATTGCGCGGTCTGCACATTACGTTCATTTGAATAAATCGACGTAAATAATAATTTTTTATTATGAGTTTTATGAAATATGCGCGTTTTCATTAATACTTTAGATAAATTTAGATTAAACCTGAAACATGAGACAATGTACAGAATTTATAATACAATGATACCACCCAGGTATCTCCCTTAAATGACTCCGCTTGTTCCTATTAAATAAAACATTTTCCTTTCTCTTTGTTTCTCATTTTAAATAGCTTTATGTTTTATTTAAAAATTCATTTACTTTGTCGTCCATAGATTTCCTCAGTTCTTTTATAAAATGAAAGTGAATGTTCTCCCATTCCTTTGTATTTTTTTTTTCATCCGTCGAGCAATTTGGTTTCATGCTATTAATTGGAGTTGCTGCTGGTTCCTCTCTCTCTCTCTCTCTCTCTCTCTCTCTCTCTCTCTCTCTCTCTCTCTCTCTCTCTCATTTCGTCCGTCGATGCGACGTGCTTTCTCCCTCTCCTTTCTCTTTCCTTTCAATTTCCTTCCCATTACCTTTACACTTACTCTTGCTTTCTCTCTCTCTCTCTCTCTCTCTCTCACCCTATTCCACTCTGCTTTCAACTAGTCCACATTATCCCTTATTTCTCATTATTTCCATCTCCTATTATTTTTTTGGTGTAATTTTTCTTTTCACCTCCTTCTTACCTTTCATTTTCACTTTCTTGTATACGCAACTGTGTTCATATTTTGTCTGTGAAGCATTTTATCCAAGACAAGCAAAATATGACGCTTTTATTTATATATATATATATATATATAATACATATATATATATATATATATATCTATATATATATATATATATGTATATATATATATATTATATATATGTGTGTGTGTGTGTGTGTGTGTGTGTGCGTGTGTGTGTGTGTGTGTGTATGTATATATCTGTATCTATTTATTTATTTATATCCACAAAATGATCACAATTGAAGAACTTTGCAACCTAGGAATCATTCATCATTCAAAGTGGATAATTACATTATCTTCTTTGAGACGAACCTCAGGAATAATATTGTTATTAATAGACTTTCTAATGTTTTGGATTATAAATCAAGCTTGGCTTTTTGCCATTCCCATCACAAAAAGTAATGGACCACCATATAAGTCTGAAAAATAGTGAAGACGATTATCTTAAAGTTAGTTCCTCTTATAACAAAGTCATTGATAATAATAAGTGTAGTAGTAGTAGTGGTATTAGCAGCAGTAGTAGTGACATTATAAAAATACAGAAATGATAGCGATAATGGTTCCATAAAATAACAGGTCCATATTGTTCAGTAGGTAAGCTTAAGCTTGCAACCATGTAAGCCGTAAGCTTAACTACTGAACAATATTCCATAAAATAACAGGTCCATATTGTTCAGTAGGTAAGCTTACGGCTTACATGGTTGCAATGCATTTAGATAAACAATTTATGAACTTTGTAGGATTCTGTGTTCTCCCTTGGTGCTATAAATGTATGATCAACCTCTAATTCAGAGGGCTTATTTGTTATCACTTAAATTATTACCTGACAAAACCAATGGCTAAAATTTTTCCTTTCACAAGTTTGAAATACATTATTTTGCGCTGCTTTCGTATTATTTCAGTTACTCAGCTAAAACTTATAAAAGACAAAAAGCCAAATCAAATATAGGAGTAGCTTCAGTAAAGGTGTGTAACTTTAAAGAATGATAACGTTGGGAGCAAATGAAAATAAGAAAAAACAAAAAATAAAAAAAATAAACAAAAAGAGTAAAAATGACAGGAAGGTAAAGAATTGAAAAGTTATATAAAAAATCAGTATGAAAGCAATGGGTACTTGCCAGGTGGAATTTAAGGATTTTGTGACTTGAGGGACTGGGTACCTGAGACCATTCTAGTCTAAGAACGAGTAAGTCATTTAAAAACGCTATTATAACAATATTGAAAGCTCTAACGTTGAAATTATCGCTCTTTCTTATCTCCCCTTTTATTCTGCTTTGCTTCAACCAACTCTGCAATTCTTCTTTTTCTAGATCCTTGATTTACTTAATGGACTTTTCTTTCTTACATTTCGTTCTCATATCCCTTAGCAAGTTTCGATTTTTCCACAGTTTTCCCTTTTCCACTATTTCCTCTTTCATCTCCCATTATTCTTCCACTCTTCCCTCACCAATTTCTGTCTCCAGTCTTGCACCTACATCCCATTAATCTCCCCCACTTATTCCCCTTCTCTATTTCCTCTCTTTATCTACTCTTCCCTCTTCCATCATCTATTCATCTTCCTCTTTCCCAATTAATCGTTCCTCTTTCTTTTCACCCTAATCCTCCTCCTCCTCCATTTCCCTTGTGTCATTTCTTCCTCCTTCCTCTCCTCAATCACCTTTCTTCCCTCCTTTTCAGCCCTTTTTCTTCCCACACCTTCCTCTCGAATCCTTCATCTCCTCCAGAGAGAGAGAGAGAGAGAGAGAAAGGGAAAGTTCTTCCCAGGTTTCTCAGAGAGAGAGAGAGAGAGAGAGAGAGAGAGAGAGAGAGAGAGAGAGAGGGCAAGTTCTTCCCAGGTCTCTCAGGTTTTCCCGAAAGTTCTTCCCAGAGGTCACTCTCTCTCTCTCTCTCTCTCTCCTCTCTCTCTCTCTCTCTCTCTCTCTCTTCCCATCCATTCGCCTCCCATACAGATCCTCCTCACCCTCGTCTTGTTTGCATACCATCACGATTGATCGTCGTTCTCATCGTCCAGTGATTAGGTTTGTGATCGAGGACGGACCCCTAGGACCGGATAATTAGGCCCCGATGGTTAATTAATTATGATAATTAACCAATCCTTCCGCCAGAGGGGATTCCCCCCCCCCCCCCCGCCCCAAAGCCCTGATCGAGGCGATGCCCACCTGAGGGAGATGGGAGTTAGAGGAAGTGAGGAAGGAGAGAGAGAGAGAGAGAGAGAGAGAGAGAGAGAGAGAGAGAGAGAGAGAGAGAGAGAGAGAGAGAGTAGAAAAGGAAGGTGAGGAAGGAGAAGAGAGGAGAGAGAGAGAGAGAGAGAGAGAGAGAGAGAGAGTAGAAAATTGAGGGTAGAGGCTGAATTCTTTCAGACCTTCGTATATAAAACAACAACATAACGTGTAGTAATTTAGATGTGAAATTGAGTCTTCAGGAACTCAAATAAATGCAGAGACCATTTTCCAACTTTCACTTATAACTTTCTTCTTCGAGAAGCGCTTTCAAACTTTCCCCAGTCTCGGGAGCTTCTCTCATTATCACCAATTAAACCTGCTCCAACGTCTCCCATCTTTCCTTTTCATTATCACCCCTTTCAAGGAAAAATATTAAACTGACATGAATGTAACTCACAGAAATGTGAGCCATAATGTCTGAGACCTGCTTCTGCACCAAAGCAGTCACTCCCACAAACATATTTCGACAAAGCCTTTGCCTTCATTAAGAAAATTCATAATTGCTCTCAACACATTACCTTTCAAACGCACATTTTCCCAAACAAATTTATGAAATGTTATGCCTATGCCTCAATAATTCTTTCAGTACCCTCTGTCAACTTTTAATCTTTTACAAAGGGGCAATTATTTCCCTTTACCAAATCCTCTTTAATCTTTTCCTTAGGCAGAGTTACCTTACACAACCCGGGTCTACCACGCAATTATCCTACTAGCATAAAATTTCAAGTGCAATCCACCAACTCATGAATCCTTTAAATTTTTCAAAATTGTAACTGCTTTCCTTATGTCCTCAAGCAATCTCCAACCAATATAAAAATAAAAAACCGCCTTCTGTTAAAATAACCACCCAGTCGACAAAGAACAGCAATTCATCTTCATTAGCTCACAATTCCCTCCCCCCCAACCCCCCTCCCCCTACAGCCCTCACTGGATTTACTTTTCAACAGTACAACTACTTAGTGCTTGTGTGTTTGGATGCGTGTGTGTGTGTGTGTGCGTGTGTGTCAAGGTCTAGAGAATCTTACTAGCTATTTGTACTTCAGCAGAACTCACGTGAAATGGTGATCACTAACTTGTGTTATGGATATTTCAAAAGTCACGAGGTCATTGTTATTAACATGTCAGTATTACCGATATGCTAACGACAATGCAGGTTAAGAAGTTGGACCTGAATTACTGAGTCAGCAGTAACTCAGGTGCAACTTCCTACCTGCCTTCTGTTTCAGGCCAAGGGGTTTGTCATTACGATCAGATGAATAAAATAAAGAAAAATTATTATCATTATATATATATATATATATGTGTGTGTATATAATATATAATCTATATATATATAATATAAATATATATATATATATAATATATGCATATACCCATAGAGCAATAACAATCGCAAAAGCTAACCAGGAGTAAATGAAAGATCCCGACCGAACGAAAAGCTCTCGGGAAATTCGCTCATTTCCCGTTGCATATCCCAGAAATTTTCCCTCCTTGAGTTCACTTTCAGAAGAAATTAGTTCCATTTCCAGCCATTTTTCGCTGGAAAAAAAAAGAGAGGGACAGAACTCGACGTACGGAATATGTCACACCAACGGACAATCCAATTCTTGCCATTAATAGAGAGACAAAAATAATGTCAAAGGACGAAATAACTAGTTCGTCAAAAAGGCTCTCTGTTTCGGGGGAAGGTGGTGGAGGGGGGGGGGGGGTCCGGTGGGGCGGCAAGGTTGAGGGGACGATGTATACCATTAGTGAAAACAGGACAAAGTCCAAGTTTATCATTCGCGGAAAAACAAAACAGACACGAAAATTGAGAATATAGAAGTTTAAAAAGGTGTAAGAGGAGGAAAACCTCAAAGCAGTTGCACTATGAATCAAATGTTAGCATGGAAGTAAGAATATGACGACAGGTAGAGTAAAAGGAATAGAAGGGGTTCATTCCCTCTACTACCGAGCTATGGAATGTCTTCATTAGCATACTTTTCCTGGTTCCTATAAACTTCCCTTTCCTAAAGAGGCGGGCTTATCGTTTTACTAATGTCTCTCTCTCTCTCTCTCTCTCTCTCTCTCTCTCTCCTTCTTCAGGACATTGGGCCGACAGGCGGCATCAAGTTGCCCTTTACAACGGCCTTTGCAGGAACAAAATTTCAATAACCTTTTATAAAGAAGACTTAACCCGGGGTTTAGGGTTATGTGTTGTGAAACTTTTACTTTATCTAAAATCCTTTGAGAGAGAGAGAGAGAGAGAGAGAGAGAGAGAGAGAGAGAGAGAGAGAGATTTTCGGGTGCCTTTAATGGGATTTAAGTTAACTCAGAACAGCAATACGCTACCGAGTACTTTTGTTTAAATTTAACTAGTATATACTTAAATTATTTATCAATTCACTTACTTATCTATTTACTTATATTATAATTTCTACTATTCATTAATTTCCGTATTTCAGGCAGTCACTTTGTAGTACCTGGTCTTTTGTTCTTCTTTCTGGTGAGAATCTTTTCCAGTAAATACATAAAGGAGTTGGCATTCCTCCTCCCCCCTTCCGTTTTTTATCACTCCTTAAATGGACAGAGAGAGAGAGATTTTTAATACCATCCTTTTCTCTGCCATGTTTTGGAAGCCCCGAAAAAAAAAACGATGTAGAAGCAGTCATAGTAGCACTTTTGAAAAATCGATATGGAGAGAGAGAGAGAGAGAGAGAGAGAGAGAGAGAGAGAGAGAGAGAGAGAGAGCCAGCCAGACGGGGGTGAGGTTCGCTGAGGCATGTGGATTATAATGAGAGACATTTTACACACAAGGACCAGGGGGGGCGCAGGGTTGCTCTTTATTCGGGCGTCCACACATGGCTGGAGGAAAACAAACCGTTTAAAGAGACCGATTCTGGAAGGAACTCAGGAATCATTAACTCTGAGCACCCACCTGCCTCTCTCTCTCTCTCTCTCTCTCTCTCTCTCTCTCTTTCAATAGAGTGTTTTAAGAAGATTACTACTGAAAAGGGCAGTCAGTGGTCGCGCTGTATATAAAAGTGTAGGAAATAAATTAAAAACGAAAATATTGAAGGGATAAATCGTTTAAATACATCTGTGGATATATTTTTTAAAGTATACATTTTTTTTAAGGGATATGTAAGTTTACAGGTATCCTTGGATATCTTTTTAAGGTATAAATTATGTGCATACATGAGTGCATATCTTTTTCAGGGATAAACCGTTTATATTAATCCGTTGAGATTTTTTTAAGGGCCAAATCGTTTATAGCATGTCTCCGTGGTTAATCTTTAATAGGGATTTTTACAAATCTTTAAATACACCCGCACATAATTGTAAAGATATTTGGCTTTGCTGGGCTAAGTGAGATATCATTATTAGTTACGAAATTTATGATGTGGCAAAATATACTAATTCTTTTTCTGATTCATTCTCTGCATATCTCCTGTACGAAAATGATATAAACTGATCATTTCCTCTGTGATAATGAAATCGAAGTACATCCGAAAAGGCGATTTCCTTTAATCATTAAATCTAGCGTTTAAATACGCACGAATTTAGACATTCCTTCCAAAACTAAGTCGAGTAATTAGAAGTGATGTGCATTAATTATAAATGCGAATCCATCAAACGCAAAGGAGAATTTAGAGAAAATTAATGGGGACCTGAAAAAAAAAGCAAGAAAGAAAAAAAAAATTATTCAATCCCACCTCATCCCGAATCCTTCCCCATACCAACCTCCCCCCCACCATGACCCCCGGCCCCTCCTTCCTTAACAACTCCCCCTCCCGCCCTCCCGGGTAAAATTATGCAGATGAATAAGCGCACCTCCCCTACCCTCCCCCACCAACAGAATACCTACACCCCGCCCCACCCCTCCCCCACCAACCCCGACAAAATCATGCAGACGACTACACGCACTCGTACACCGAAACACCATTGCTCAACCTTAGGTATTCGAAAGCAATCGCACAAGTGATTGCACATGCAAAATGGAATATTGGAAGCTTTTTATATAATGCGAGAAATAAAATTATTTTTTCCCCTCCGTGTGGAATGTGTGATATCAGCCTGAATCATCGCATTTTCTTCCACTTTTAGTTTTATTTATTTATTTATATATTTTTTTTAAGTAGCTTTGCACCTCATATAATTCTCAGTTTTGGGAGTCAATGGCTGCTGTTCTTTCTCCGATTGAATTTTCATTAATTTCATTCATTTTTTTTCAAGTTGCCCAAAATTATCTTTTTTGCAATTGTTCTATTTGGTTTGTCTTTCAATCTTTATCTTTTAATGACTAAAGGAAGCTTTGCAGTTGCACAGAGAATCTGAAGCTGCCTAAATTGTCATTTAATTTTTTTATTTTTTATATTTTTTTGCTTTAAATGCTCTTCTACTAAAAACAGAAGCTTCACAGTTCTAAAAAGTTCATAATAAGGGCTTTAATAATACATTACAATTTATCCACTGATGTTTCTAATTAATTCTAAAAAAGAAAAAAAAAATTTCTCTACAGCAATAATGATGGACTCTCAAGTTACCGAGGATTCTTGTTTGTTTTCTGGTAAAAAAAAAAACGACGAGAGAGAGAGAGAGAGAGAGAGAGAGAGAGAGAGAGAGAGAGAGAGAGCTGAAACATAAATGTAACCTCCTTCGAGTTACTGAAAAATTATAAACTAGCGTCAGCATTTTTATGTTTCCCTGGCTCAAATATGACTGGAATTGCGTAATGGACAAGTACAGTACCACATAAACACATGAAAAAAAAAACACACACAAACACGTGGAGAAAAAGTGAAGGTCTTTTAATAAATGTTTCGAAGGTAGATAAAAGGCTATTTCTTAAAGAAAATTAGTTGATTTTCGTACAATGCGTTTTTTTCACACTGATAATAATCTGTGTATCTGACGTATAAATATTTAGCAATGCTAAGAAATTATATATATATATATATATATATATATATATATATATATATATACATATATATATATATTATTACGTTTATTGCCCCTCTCATCTACCCAGAATTTCTTGATTTTAGTTATTCTAAAATAGCAGCAACGTTTTCTTTTAAATCAGCTGATTTTGGGATATAAACACGAGGTAGGATGGGGGAAAAGGAATTTCCGGTTAGGCTGAGTCTTAGGGTAAGACAGGCAAGTCACGGGATTAGCTAGGCCTCGATATGGGCTTTAGGGATCCCTAACATAAGACCTCCTTTCCTTTCCAAATTTGCTGGGTGTTTTTGCATCTTTCAGAGACTGCCGGAGGAAATAGGCGCAGCTCCGGCCATTTCGAAAAACAACCTCATCTCCCCAGTCCAGGCCAGAATCTCCAAGAGGACAGACATGTCCTTTCCTCTGACTGACCCACAGAAGTCAGCCCTTTGTGTAGCCCCACGCTAGTTGGCGCCGGAGGCCGGACCCCCTTCACATATCAGACACATGTTCAAGCCTCCAGGATTAGAAGATTCGCTGAGTCCGTGTCCTGTCTCGCCCGCAAGTGCTTCCTTACAGTAGCCAAGATCACAATGATCCCGTTCGGAAACCAGCCTTGTTACATATCTGTTGATGGTCAGCTTTTCCTTATTGTGAGATAGATTTGGTCCCAGTACAGACAAGTTGCATTTACTTTTCCCAGGCCATTCAACGGCCTCTTGTAAATAAATGTATGTAAAGTAATTAGCTGAGTTTCCTGGCTACCTATTTTTTCTAAAAATAATAATACCAAACCCCACCTTTTTCAGGTAAGTTAAAATCCAGTTACTTTGCATTTCCATATATTTCCTGTTTACGTATTCGGTTTAAACGAGGCACCAATACATAACATATATATATATATATATATATAATATATATATATATATATATATATATATATATATATATATATATAAGTCATTTCACATTACCGTGATTCATATACATACATCAAGCTACAGTGTCCTTTAATATCTAATTCGCTCTACCTCGGAATTAATATATTTTCATATATGCTTAACCGAAGGGGAATTTTTTACACGATAATAGATTTGCCTGGTCCCACGCCAGGGACCAGGCAAATCTATTATCGTGTAAAAAATTCCCCTTCGGTTAAGCATATATGAAAATATATTAATTCCGAGGTAGAGCGAATTAGATATTAAACGGACATTGTAGCTCGATGTATATATATATATATATATATATATATATATATACGTATATATATATATATATATATATATATATATATATATATATATATATATATATACGTTTATATATATATATTATTTTCTCAGCACATAAATATTTTTACGTCAGATAAACAGATTATCAGATTGAAACGAATGAATTATATATAATTCTAATTTCATCCTAATAATTTTGAAGCTCTGATTTCTTGCAAATTACTGTTAGCCTCTGTAACCAGACTTCACTTTTCACATTATTCGTATCGTCCACAGTACCAAATTCTAGGTCCTTGCTGTGAAAAGTATACATAGCAGCCTTTTCAGAGTGGTCACAAATGTCCTATAAGAACGTCAAGTAGGCAGACAGTAATAAGCGTCACATAGTATTTGATTTAGCTACTTCAAGTTAAGACCGAAATGCGTCTCTATAGAAACAATTACAGTAAAGAGAAATTTGCCACATCACGCGGTACTAAAATCTTGATTGGCCCTATACGTAAGGATGACTGATATTGAAAAAAAAAGCACTAAAAAAATGCCAAAAGTATCATAGTAAATAAAGAAGAATATTATGAGAATAAGGGCTTATGTTTGTGTGTATTGTATGTATGGTGTTTTTGTAAGGCTGATACCTTTGTATAACAAGGCGCCCTGTGAGGTTATTAAGACCTGCGATAATTTACGCTAAGGTCGGTTGTTATGACTCCCCATCCTCATTGGAGTATCTTGGATTTCGATGATAATTCTAAGTTCATTCAGTATCTTCTTTCTGATGTGAGGTTCTAGTGTTGAAACACAGAGTACGAAAATATCTGTGTTCTCTAAGTCTACATCGTGAAGATTAGATAAAATTGGACAGGTCTTTTAAGGAAGCTGGCTTGATGAAGTCTGACATACAATCTGGTTTACAAATCATAAAGTGAGCAGACAGTAGCTCGAACATACGAACATACGCACAGATGACATAGATTACAAGTCATGTAGGCTGGTCTGGGTTGGGTTATAGGTCACTGTGGTTTCCTCAAGCAGGAAGCTTTGTCAATAGTTTACAAAACAATGGATTTGATGACCACAGATGACGACAAACCAGACACTGACTGATACAACACGTCAGCTTAGCCTACATTATCTTATCTGGTCCGATCACACTCCTGCAAGCAAACTGGTTGACCTCCTGGGTCACTGGTTTTAATTAATCATAGTTTTAGTTTTTATATATGGAATAACATTCCGTATATTTCATTATGTAGCACTTACATAATTGCTCGGTCGGCTACAAAACCAAACACTGAACATTACTCAAGCTTGACTTGCATTTGACTTATAGGAGTGTGATACAGACACTAATGTGAATATATAGTTGACTCATAATTACCAGCAAGTGGTTAAGGAATAATATCCAATTAGTTATATGTAAAAAATCAGATATATAGAAAATACTTATAAGTGAAAAAAATTCATGGTGTACACAAATACAGATTCATGTAATAAGACATAAGACATATGCATATGATAATATTCGTAAATAATAATGATCACGTGATATATAATGATACAGTTTTATACTTCAACTCATGAAGATACATATGCTACAGAAAATAATAATGTACTCTGATAATTACATAACATAAAGATTTACATAATAAAAATCATATTTTAACTGATAAAAATCATATATTAACTGATATACTAACTGATATATTAACTGCAGTTATTGGTAAGATACAAGGTAACAGATTGATTATAGGCTACCTAATTTATTTATACATATATATATATTGATTCATATAATTATGATCAATATATGTGCACTTAATACAAATTATTAACATAAATGGCTAATCTAAGTGATTAATCTAGGTGCATTCTAAATAGATTCCTGGTGCGTACATGCACAGATATATATTAATTCATGGATTAACTTCTATATTCTTCAATTAAGCATGCTAATAGATATATAATGATTGTGATGCTGTACGGATTCTGTTATTTACTGATACTTTAGCTATGATACTTATATAGATATTGATTCTTTACTGATACTTTATATATGGAATACATAGCCAAGGAGATACCTACTACACATTTAACTAGCGTTTCGAACAACTTTCCGCCCATTACACAGTTCCAGACTACCACCTAGAGCCAAATGAAATGGCCAATTCCAAATGGTTAAAAACAAGGGGAAATTGCCTGGGCAGGGTCCGACGTTCTATTTTGCGCCCATACTTGTTCTCTGCATCCTATACCCTACAAATACGTTCGTGATGAATAAAATCATCCCCAACACTAGTCCTGCGCCAGCAAACGTAGAGTTGAATACCCTCTTTGGTCGTAATTGTCTGAAGTATGTCCCTTTGTAGTCAATTCCAACAGCCGCTGGACCATTCCGCATTAAAAACGAGATTAACACTGGGATACGGGTGACGGTCCAGGAAGTCCACGAAATAAGCCTGTTCACTTATGATGGTGCTTACTCCCTTCACATTGTAGGCGGTCGTTACTCCACTGCAGTCGTCCGCAGCAACGAACGGGTTTTGAAGTTGTAGACGATCTCTCCGGGCATGCGACGTGACACTCTCCTACTGCAGGGTGTAACCAGGTTCCGTTAATCAGCCTGTAAGTGAAATTATACTTGTCACAAGGGCAAAGTAAATTCGGGAGGGAGAAAGCCGTTAAGGACTGAACTTAACCCACATGAATTCGCTGATATATTATGGAATTCAAAAGAGTCAGCTGTATAAACTTTTTTACCCATGGCATTATAACAATGAGTGAACTATTCCAGGTCTCTGACGACCGTAAAAATATCCATATTAACAGATATCAATACGAATCCCAAAGAAAATTCGATATTACTGGTAGTAAGCTACTAGACAAAGAAGTGGGAAACGGAGCTATTTGTAAGATTGCCAGGCGGCATAAGAATCGAAGAGGATATTAAACATGATTCTGTAATTCTGTACGCTTACTGAAATTAAGCTGTGATAAAATCCGATCCTATGTGCCCCTAACAAAAGGTTCATATTCAAGTTTTTCGCGCGCATCCTCTAAGGTAAATATTAAAACTTTAATAGGCAGGAGATGCAACGAAAGAACCCACTATGTAACTAGTACTTTCTATATAAACTTTGGGTTTTTCAAGAAAATGCGACATTTTCCCATGAATGTGATCTACTTGAATTGTAATATGCTAATGTTGCAAGTAAATATTTCATATCCATAACTTGATACTTCTAAAATGCCCGTTTACCAATGCCATAAGGTAATTTATTGACTCTGATTGTCTGTGAAGTTCAGAAAAAATTAATTCATTTTGATGTTATAGAAATTCTATTCGCTTATTTTGTTCATTAATTTTAAAACGATTGCGATTCTTTAACTAGACTTGCATTGATCACCGCGGATAAGAATAGGATACGACATTTGTACCTAACGACCTACGTTGCCCATGAGAACTTCACGAGCTAAACATTCCACTCCAGCTGGCTTGTTTTTTGCAAACATAAGACAACAACAGATGAAGCCTGTGCAAGCGGGTTATAGGGGTTAAAAGGAACAATGATGCATGTGCGATTTATACGATGATTCAGCAAAACAGGCTAGGCACCTTTAGGACTGATGACATCATCACCTGGCAGGAGACTGCTCTCAAGCCAGCTTTAAGAGTTATGTTACTCGCTGTAATAAATACAACTTTAGTACTTTCAAATGATAGCCAGGTATAAATTGGATATTTTTTGTTTTAATACTCCACCCACACGAGAAGAAAGTCTGAAAAAACAGTACCAAAATTGAACAATATTAGTTTCATGTTGGAAACCTGCAAGATTGTAAAATATATGTAATTACTTAAGTTAAATTAGATATTCCTTATTCAAAACTAATGAACAAGGTTTCCATACAAATTTTATATATATTTTTTTCCCTGTAAGATCCATATAGGATTATTCACATAGGTATACATTTTCACTTCTAGACTTCCTGACTTTGAAATGTCTTTTTTTTTCATTGACTACGAATATAAACCATCGGAACAGACAGTATGCCAGTAGGTTTTGATATGTGTTTGAACTTTTAGCTTATTTGTCGTTAATATCCCTAGAATACTGAATGGGCTACTAAACTTAGGCGTTAAGTTAGAGTTCAAACCTTTACATATATATATTTGGATATTTTTTAAACACCTACTGCATATGGTTACATTTTGTTTATTGATTTTATCCTGATTCCTTGTTATTATAATTTGTAATCCATCCAACTTCTTACGGAGTATATTATATCGATTCACACTTGTATCCATACCTCTTTATATTTGATAAATTAATGGTTGGCCTGAATATGTGGATAAGTGTTCTAGCGGGCGTACTGTATAAGGCTACTTGCGGTATCATTTCAATAGATACTTGATCTGAATGATAAAAGTATTTAAAACCACGAGAACCGCTATAATCCAGTTCGGATCCAATACCCCGAGTGTAACTCGCAGGACATTGACACTTTCTTATTTATCCGTTCTACCAAACCGATTGACTCTGGGTGATAAAATATGGTATTGATTATTTAATGCAAGGAATTCACACAACGATGTTAAGGGAATTATTACTGATTTACACCACCCGAGTCAGAGATTATTATGCGTTGAATTCCGTGTTTACTGATGTAGCACTCATAAATATTCCTAGCGCACTCAATAGCGGTGTTTGTTTTTTAGTGCTATTAATTCTATATAACGTGCCAAGGCAACTATTAACAGATGTCTTTATTTCCTCTGTCAGACTCGTAAAACTCTGTTAATAAATCTACGTGTACTCTTTCAAAGGGTTGATTTGGCTCGGGATAGGCCCCTAAACTGACAGGTGTCTTAGTGTGTCCCTTGTTTTCATGACACATGTGACAATTAGTTATGTGCTTTTTATATCTGTAAGCATTGTAGGCCAGTAAAATAGTGATTTGGCTTTCTGTGACATAATAGAGAACCCTGGATGACCGTGTAATGGATTGGAATGCAACCAGTTTAGGACGATTGGTATAAATAGATTGGTGCAACTACCTGGTCGTTAGTCACCTGCTGTGTTCCTCGGGTTTTCCTCGTCACGGACCTACATAATTCTGCTACACATACTTTAAATATACTTCTGCTTTAGGATTTCCGTTCGAAGCATTTATTGTTTTGCTTACCTGCTGACCCTTGCTTTGTTCAGTTTGTAATAGTTCAGCGCTCCAACCCAGGTCTTCAATGTTCACAATCTCTTGGGTTAAGGAATTTTCTTGTTCAGATACGGTCCTAACAATAGCAACGGATGTTTCTATATCTTTTAGTCCAACTAATGGTTCCTTACAGGATGGTGCAGGATTGTGGGATAATGCATCAGCTATGATATTTGCTTTCCCAGGTAGATATCTTAACTCGGCTCCAAAGACCTGAATGATCATATGCCACCGAGTTCCTTTGGGACTGTGATTAAAGCCTTTGAAAAACTCGGTAAGGGACTTATGGTCAGTAAGGACCTTAACAGGATAGCCATAGATTATGAACTTAAAATGTACTAGTGAGTTAACGATACCTAGCCCTTCTTTGCCTATTACTGCATATTTAATTTCAGAGGGCTTTAGTTTACGTGAATAAAAAGCTACAGGAAAGAACTGTTAAAGGAGCTGCTATGATTACATATAAACTTACGATAGTAATACCCACTACAGCACAAAAGTGCTGTATCCCCCTTACGTCAATAGGCACCGGAAAGTTATGAATAGCCGACACCTTACCATAGCCGACACCTTACCATGGACCACTTTAAGACCTTGACTAGACACAAAACCTAAATAAACATGTTCGGTTTTTAAAACTTACATTTAGATATTTCACTCTGAGATTATTTTGTCTTAGTCTCTGTAGCACTAGCTCTAGTTTATGCGAATGTACTTTTAAGGTATTAGAAAAGATTACAAGACCAACCATATAGGCATGTAGGTTATCCCCTAAAAAGTCTCCAAACACTATATTAATCAATCTGGTGAATGTAACTGGGGCGCAACGTAAGCTGGAGGCATACGTAAAAATTGATAATGTCCCGAGTGTGCTGAAGGCGGTGTATGAGGTACACTCACTTAGCTAATGATATCTGGTGAAAGCCTTTAAGTAAGTCCAAGCTGGTGAAAAATTTATACTGACCTAACAAAGATAAGATATCATCGGTACATGGCACTGGAAAATGATCGGGAATCGTTTCCTCGTTTAAGCAACAGAAATCTACTCAGATACGCCAAGTCCAATCTTTTTTAGGCATGACGTTTAAGGGAAAAATTATATGGGCTATTTGATTTCCTAATGACTCCTATTACTAACATTTTTTCAACTTCGTCATTTATCTCTATTTTTGAAATTTCATTGGGAGTCTATACGAAGGTACATATATAGCTTTATGTTTGTCCTTCGACCGTATTTTGTGTTCAGTGACATCCGTTTTCCCCCAGAGATCACTCGCTAGTGGAGAAACATCATGATATTCGGATAAAAGATCAAAAGGTTTCTGCTGAATCACCTCTGCTTGAATGACTTTACGGATTTTACTTTAGATTGAGTATAAGAGGGATTCATCTACAACTGGTTGGGCATGATTAAATTTAGCAACAGTAAAAAATGCGATATTTATAACTTCCATATCCACGATATATATATATAGGTTTTGTGGATTAATAGATTGGTATTTGGATGGTTACAGACTTCAATATTAACTTGTTGCTGTGAATCAACAGTGTATAGTGCTTTGTTCGCGGAAACCGTTATATTTCAGAGTGTTGGGAAGGATTAAAATTTCAGATCCCAGCAAAGTCTTTTTACACACACTAAGACATTCGAGGGTGCATGCGTCTCGAGGTTTTGGGTGCAAACTGCGACTGCGGGTGTGGGAGAATTCTGTTGGGTCGCTTGAACCATGTCACGATTTATGAGACAAGTGATTGGTTCCTCTATATAAGTTATTATTTGATTAACTGTCTCATTTTGCCCAAAATGGATTTTAATGTGTTAGAAGGTTTATAGAATTTTCCTTTGATAAACACGCCTTATTTGGCAGGAGGTAGGATAATGTTTTATATACCCATAGATGAATATCTTACAATTACACTAGATACAGATCAGTGTTTTTTATAACTATAAAGGTATCTGTAAGCGTGCGCTTATCCGCCCTGTACTGAGTCTGAGTTACTCTACGACAATTAACTCGCTATTGCCAATTACTGAAAGCCGTTCTCCGGACTTCTCAATAGGGAAGTTCGAACAACACCAGTGAGTCCGTAAATATAGGATATTACGTGGACTAAAGGAATAAAAAACAGTGTAAATGGCTGATAATCTAATTTTACGGCACGTACAGTCGGGCGTAATACCCACTACTTATAATAGCTTATTATATTAAAACTACAGGAACCTGCTCTGATTACGTGATACGGTCGTGTGATTCATAGGAAAATTCCTTTTTAATTCAAAAAGGTGTTGGCATGAATGATCCAACATCACTCTCCCCCCTCTACTAGAGTCGCTTATGTGGAATGTGCTTTGCTTTCAACACTGGGAAGATTTTGACTGACCCTGACCGTTTGAATAGATGGCACAATAACCAAGTTTACTGAAGCACGTTTTGTTTGTTTCTGGTTTTTAGCAGAGTTACTGTTTACCTGTTTCTTTTTATAATAATGAGGATCCTTCTCTTTATTATCATCGGCAACGTTTTGTGTGTTTTTAGCATTATGTTGTTGTTGGTTACGTAAAAAGCAACGAACATAAGAATGACTTGAACTGTTATGAATTGAGCGATTACTATTAAAACAAGTTATCCCTACTGCGTTATTATTAACTATATGTACTTGCTGTGGTTTACTTTCATTCTTTGCTAAAATTTGAAATAGTGAGGGATCCAGGTCAGCGCATTTAGACATGTGTTTCTTAATTTGTTTATATAAATCTATTTCCGTGCTGTTGGGCAATGTCTCCTCACCAAAACACCGTACCAAGGCATCTTGTAACATAACTGTTATGAATGTTACGTATGTTAGCCTAATGAAATTTTTTACAGACATGTTATTCCTTGCAATCCAGCCGTATTTTTTAAAGTTAAGTTGAGTCATAGAGATTGGATTTTTAAGCATATAATTAAGAAAACTCAAGGCTAAAACTGCCATCAGGACCTTGCAAAGGAGCCATTATTGTCCTGACCCGAAATAGTGTTACCTCTAATTTATTCAGATTTGTACGGATGTTCCACTTATTTTTGTGTGTTTTCTTATCACTACGGTGCCTAACGACCCTATCCATGCATCTGTATAAATACAGACGTCCACTGCATAAACGCATATTCAATGTTTAATATGATTTGTTACGTAGAAAATTAATAGTGACCCAAAATGACAAGATTAACACAGAATATATGATTATAATATTTCAGGAGAATTCTGGAAACAGAAACTCAAAGATAAAAACTCGCAGGAGCGAAGTCCCAATGATGTAGATAATTTCTGTAAAAAGGTAAGATTAAGAATGTCTCGTAACTTCAGCCACAGGAACAACGAAATTCGACCTGCAAGGGAAACACTCAAAGTTACTCCAAATGAATAAAAAAAAAAATTGTACTTAGCTTGATTTTGTGGGAAGTCACGCTGTTTCGATAACGACAGCCTTGGTCCCCCTTCTCTGTTTAGCGGATGACCCTGGTTCTTAGCTTGGGTTTCCCCCGTGTATGTTGTTTGTTTGTTGAATGATTCGTGTCCTCTTGCTGGTCCTTGAAGATCCGATGCTGCAGACGTGTCCGGTTTGTTTCTTGAAGTGCTGGAAACACTCAATAAACGATGATGCACCCTTTTGAATGATTCTAAATGAGAGACATCTCTTATGGTTAGGACGAAGCTTGCGTTGCCGTAGGGAGCAGACACGTCCGGTTTGTTTCTTGGAGATATGCACTGCTGAAGACGCTCACTAAAAGATGATACAGTCTCTTGAATGATTCTTAATCTAAGACATATCTTACGTTGCCATAAGAGACTAAGTTGCTTGAAGATACTCTTGCTTTCGCCGTCGTTGACTTCTGATATGATACATTATTCGTTATTCTTCGGATGACGTTGAACCGCTGGAGCTGCCACCAAATATTAGGGCTGATGCCTCTGTATAACAAGGCGCCCTGTGAGGTTATTAAGACCTGCGATAATTTACGCTGAGGGCGGTTGTTATGAGTCCCCATCTTCATTGGAGTATCTTGGATTTCGATGATAATTCTAAGTTCATTCAGTATCTTCTTTCTGATGTGAGGTTCTAGTGTTGAAACACAGAGTACGAAAATATCTGTATTCTCTAAGTCTACATCGTGAAAATCAGATATGGCCGTGAATCGAACTCGTGGCCACAGAGCTGGCAGGCCAAGACCATACCGATCACGCCAATGAGAGCTTATGCATTGCAATGATGTCTGAATAATCACGGAAAGAGCACAAGGACTTTTTAAATCTTTACCTAAATACTGCATTTAATGTTGACCCCCCCCCCCCACCCCCCAACTACCTGGCACCAAACATCCCAAAATTATGTACTACACTTCCTACACAGCTAGGATACTTGCGATTCTACTGCAATTAGGTGAAAGCAGCAAATGAAGGGCAGCCAATATACTGCTCGTGACGACAAATCTGAAATGCTTGTGAAAGCTCAAAGCAAGATAGTGACTATGGACTTGGCTAGAAGTCTGTGCAGGTCTGTACTTTACTGCTGCTAGCCAATAAAAATAAAAAAGGGCGCGAGAGATCAGAAATTGTTATTTTGTTGTAATTGAAAATCAAATTTTTACGGAATAACATAGCGGCTGGACAATGCTGGAAAAAAAGCATGAAAAACATTGCAAAACAAAATACAGACACGGTCGAAAAAAAGGAGATTCGTTAGAAGAGAAAAGAATGTAATGAAGAAGAAGAAGAAGAAGAAGAGGAAGGAGGAGGAGGAGGAGGAGGAGGAGGAGGAGGAAGCTTTTGGCGAAAAGGAACGAGAAACATTGCCATAGCCAAACAGACGGTGGAAAAAGGAGACTGGAAGATGAGAAAAGAGGATAATGCTGATGGACAAGAAGAAGAAGAAGACGACGAAGAAGAAGAAGAATGAGAAGAAGAATAAGGAGAAGAAGTAATACTCTGGGAAAGCGAATGAGACTGACTGGAAAAAGGAGACTGGACAATGATGTAAGAGAGTAATAGTGATGGTCAGAAGAAGAAGAAGAAGAAGAAGAAGAAGAAGAAATTACATAGCAAAAAAAGTCAGGGGGATGAAAGAGGAGGAGGAGGAGGGTGAAGACCAGGCATAAAATAAATAAGAAGAAGAAGAAGAAGAAGAAGAAGAAGAAGAAGAAAGAAGAAGAAAGAGCACTTTGGAGAAATAAAACGAACTGGAAACTGGACAATGAAGAAAGAGAGGTGAAGAAGAAGAAGAAATAAAAAAAAAGTTTGGGGGATGGAAGATAAAGAGGAGGAGGAGGAGGAAGAGAAGGGTGGAGACCAGGCATAAAATGAACTAACTAAATTGTACTTGAGGTGCGATCACCAGGAACCGAACGGCCTTTGGGGGGAGAGGGGGGACGGGGGCTTATTTGCATGAAAATCACAGACTGTAGACGAGTGTTCCTGAAAGAAAGGGTTAATTACCCCCAAAATTTTACGGCTCCCTAATGACTGCCATCAACGCTTGATCGGAGGAGGAGGGTCTCGAGCCACCTCACCTCCTCTTCATTTTCTTTCTCTTTCGCTCACTTCAGCATTCTTCTTTGGCTCTTATCCTTACTCTTTTGCTCCTGGGTTTCATATACGCGTTTCTTTCCGTGTTCAACGTAGAATTCATTATCCTTCTAGTAAAATTCAGTATCCATCTCACAAGGTTCAGAATACTTGTTGTATGATTCAGTATTCTTCTTGTAAGTTTCAGAATACTTTTTGTAAAATTCAGTACTATTCTTTCTTGCAAAATTCAGAATACCTCTTGTATGATTCAATATTCGTCTTGCAAGCTTCAGAATACTTCTTGTAAAATTCAGTATTCTAGTGAATCAGTATTTGTCTTAACCTTTCCAAAATTGTATCTATCATCTTCATTTACTTCCTCCTTCTCTTCTTCTTATTCTGATATATATATATATATATATATATATATATATATATATATATACACTATATACACAATATATATACATATATATTATATATATACATATATATATATATATATATATATATATATATATATATATATATTATTCATTAACTATGAATCGTTTCCTGAAATGAAATTAATCTGAATCTCACACAAGCACACACACATATATATATATATTATATATATATATATATATATACGTATATATATATATATATATATATATATGTGTGTGTGTGTGTGTGTGTGTGTGTATATATCTCTATATATATTATATCTATTATATATATATATATATAGAGATATATATATACACACACACACACACACACACACATATATATATATATATATATATATATATATATATATATATATATATATATATATATATATATACACACGTATTCTTTCATATCATATATCTGAAAATCAAAGCTGGTCAAAATACATCACTTAATAAACAACAACAACAAAAGTCATTCATAATATTTATGATTCACACGAAGCAATAAATTGGCGACGTCATTTCTCACAACAATTACGTTATCTGTTAAGAAAAAAAAAAAAAAAAAATAAAACGAAGCAAGAGCCCGTGCTGACTTAAGACCGGCTTCATCTATCAACAGCCCCACTTGAGAATCAAGAAAGCTGATGTGTGACAAGGATTTCGAGACTTCTTATACTTTTGGACTCGGTGTTGAGGAGATGTCAGTGAATGAGCTTCATAGTTATTTTATCTGTATACATTAAATTAGTGATTGGCTGAGAGAGGACTGGGGCACAGTCACCTAATCACAGACAACGTTGCCGTTTTTCCTTCAAGACAGTGGCTTTTAGCAGTGTCGCCATACGCAGTTATTTTTTACATTAGTTATGATTTCAAGGTTAGAACGCGTATTTTTCGATGCAGAATTATTTTCCGTGACGTAAATAAACTACACTAGCTTAGCATAAAGTATTTTTGACGAAGAAAAATAAAGGACTGCAATAATATAGATAAGTATGATATGTTTTATAACTTTATTTTCAGAATAAAACATAAAAAAGGAAAAGTCAAGAATTTTATTCCTCAGCGCCGTGGCTGTGGTCAGAATATCCACGGAGGGTTGCCAGATGTCACTAGAGAGCCACACTAGTAGACGAAATTCCTCAAAACTGCCACATTGAGCACAGACTACGTTCCATGCACGCATGATGGTTTTCCAGCCTGCATGAGGACTTTTTGAATTGAAATATGTCTATTGTTTGCTTGTATGGTTTTTTTTCTTTACGTCGCGTGGAACCGGTTAGTGGTGGTTATTCAGCAACGGGACCAACCAACGCCATCTTGAATTGACAAGGCCTGTGCGATCACTCAAAACACAGCGATGAGTCATCACCAGTCGTCTCATTCTGGCCACAAGTTATCATTCCCAGTTTTGTATTTTTGGTGTTATTTATTACTTTTTATCTAGAGTATCTAATTGCCATGTTAGATAATTATATTTCACAGTCTTTAACAACATCATAATCCTCTAAACCTGGTTAATAATGATTAAATACGCTGCATATTGATGGAAAATCAGCGCAGAAGTTATGATGAGAAACAACAGTTTATCAACAAAAATAATTATAAAATACATTATCAGTCATTGCTGATGACTTTAAATGAAACTCAGTACTTGCAACTTTCATATTTTGTAAACTGTTCAACCATTTGTTTTTAATTTGCATTGCTGTGGGTACTTTTTCTGAGGCCATCAATGAGACATTACTAGTTGGCGAAGAAGGAAGGTTTCCAGACACACGTGTAAATCCAGACAAAATGCCACACAGATGTTCTGTTCCCCTTTGTAAAGGGAATTACAATAATGGGCCCAAGGTTCATGTTTTCAGCTTCCCCAAATAAGAGAATCTCTGCAACATCTGGTTGAGAGCCATAAAAAGGGATAGCTTCACACAAACTTCTCACTCAAGGGTTAGCAATATTTGTGGTTGCTGTTGACTAATATTAAGGTTTACATTTTGAAGGTAGATTAACTGCAAGTTTTTGTATTTCACACAGTTAGGTGCAGTGGATAGGAAATTCAGAAATGCATCTCACTATTTTAATGAAAAGTGGCAGTGGCAAAGTTTCTACTGGGAGTGAAACTGGACCAATCAAAGAGATGCTGATAAAAACATGATTTTTCCTGAGTTTCCCTTTGAGAGTGCATTCCATACTGCACCCAAAATATGTAATCCTCCATTTGCCACTTTGCATGAATTACACAATTTAGAAGCATATTCTCTCCTCAGATATGCATACAAACTTATATCAAACGCATTGAATCCATCGAGTCTAGAAAGGCAAAACGTCAGCCTTGCCCTACAAATTTTCAATGAATATGTCATTGAAGCACTTTTGACAACGAGGAAAAAATACGGTTTGCCAAATTCTGAAGATGTAGCTAATTATATTAAAGTCATTTATCTCGGCTTCACAATAAATATGCTACTCCACTAACAGATAATATAAATAACGAGAAGTATATTTTCCTACAGAAATTCCATTTCTGGTTAGATCTCTGGAATAACATTACTAAAACTGGTGGAAAGCTGAGTAGGGAAACATTCACTGCCTTAAAACACAAAACTAGTGCAGTGATAGAAATAACAACATACTGTGTAGAAAAATTAAAAATGAAATATGTCTTACCAGGAAAATTTCAAACCGATCAACTTGAAAATAGATTTGGTAAATATCGTCGACTTCCTGGCAGCAATTACAACATTTCCTTACGACAAGTGTTCGAGTGTGAAAAAAAACTGAGGTTAATGTCTGTTCTCAGAATAACTTTTAATAAAAAAAATATCGAACTGAAGATCTTCGAAGAAACGAACTGCGAGTGCATGAATAATCAGGAGTACGGAAATAACGATTTTTCTTTATACTGATGTCAGTCAAGATGATATTGATAAATGTATGGATCTTTTCCCGGTTATAACATACCTTCCTGGCTATTGTGTGTATGCTGTTGTGAACAAATTTAAGTGTAGCTCCTGTAAAGACTTACTTACTTGCCAAGAAACAAAAGATAGCTTACCAGACAATAACAGTTACATTCAGGGTATAAGCAGAAGAAGGCTTCTTTATCCGCATGAATCTGTAGTAAAAGCAATTCTGTTTAACTATATAATCATTGATAAACTGTCACAGTGTCCTGATTTTATCAAATCAATGTATGAAAGGAATTTGGCCACGAACATTTCATTCACTGTTCTTTCTGATAATGCCTTCTTACCTCTAAATGATTGTGATGCTGGGCATAGCATAGAAAAAATTTAAAAAATGCTGATATTTGCTTCCTATAATGCCCTACTAAACAATTATTGTAAGAAAAGTAATGAAAATATTCAAAATTGCAAAAATTTAACAAAAAAGAGAAAGCTGAATACACTGAAGAAATAAGATTCTGAGGAACAATTGCTGTAAATTATAGTGAATATTTATTTTGTAGCTCTTATACCTTTTCCTAAGGAGAGAGGCATCTTTTGTCACCATTTTTGTGCTCTTGTCCTCCTTTCTAAGTATAAAAATGTATTATATACTCATTTCTGTGAATAAACTTTTTTGTTCTCATTACTGTTTCTGCACTGATTTCCATTTATATTTAATCGTATTAACCAGGTCCAGAGGATACTGATGATGCAAAAGACTGTAAAACATAATTAACTTACACAAAATTATACATTCTGCAAATAACTGATAAATGCGTCTGGTGATGACTCATGCTTAGGTCTCTCAGGCCTTCTCAATTCAAGATGGCGATGGACCAACGGCTTAACGTGACTTACGAACCACGTCGAGAGTGAAGTTCTATCTCCAGAAATACACATCTCTGACTCCTCAATGGAATGCCCGATAATCGAACTCGCGGCCCACCGAGGTGGCAGGCCAAGACCATACCGACAACTCCACTGAGCCGCTTGAAATATGTTCAAGAGCAGACCATAATGTTACACCGCCAAATATTGCTTCAGCAATCAGCTACTAAGCCCTATGGCTATTAGTTTATCTTACCCCATTATTTTATTCGATTTATACTTTTCTAATTGAGTTACATCAAATAAATGGCAGTTCGTATTCAGTTACAAAAAAAAGAACATCGCAATTCATATTGCTGGGGGTTGAATGATATTCCTCCTCCGGTCATTGGGAGAGAGGGAGATGACGTCATTTACGTCACTGTTTTCCCGGGCTGTGATTGGCCGAGCAGGCCCTTGTCGGCAAGGGAGTATACACTTCGGTATTATGCAAGCGGCATATGGCAACTGTTTATAGTCATAATTCGACAGGGTCAAACCGAGTTACTGAGTAGGAGTACTGGGTAATTATCGGCCCTCAGTTTCAGTTTATTTTTTTTCTTTGTAGTTCTATCTTGTAAATAAAAATTAGCAAATTATATCATGTGACTGGGGCAGAGGAAAACACCATCAGCTTCCTCAAAAATACAATGCGCAACTGGAATACAATACTTACAAGCTCTGGAATAAGACTAGCAGAGGTTAATATCAAGAGAGGGATCTTCCAGGGCGACTCACTGTCCCCACTACTCTTCGTAGTAGCCATGATTCCCATGACAAAAGTACTACAGAAGATGGATGCCGGGTACCAACTCAAGAAAAGAGGCAACAGAATCAACCATCTGATGTTCATGGACGACATCAAACTGTATGGTTAGAGCATCAAGGAAATAGATACCCTAATCCAGACTGTAAGGATTGTATCTGGGGACATCAGGATGGAGTTTGGAATAGAAAAATGCGCCTTAGTCAACATACAAAAAGGCAAAGTAACGAGAACTAAAGGGATAAAGCTACCAGATGGGAGCAACATCAAACACATATATGAGACAGGATACAAATACCTGGGAATAATGGAAGGAGGGGATATAAAACACCAAGAGATGAAGGACACGATCAGGAAAGAATATATGCAGACTCAAGGCGATACTCAAGTCAAAACTCAACGCCGGAAAGATGATAAAAGCCATAAACACATGGGCAGTGCCAGTAATCAGATACAGCGCAGGAATAGTGGAATGGACGAAGGCAGAACTCCGCAGCATAGATCAGAAATCCAGGAAACATATGACAATACACAAAGCACTACACCCAAGAGCAAATACGGACAGACTATACATAACACGAAAGGAAGGAGGGAGAGGACTACTAAGTATAGAGGACTGCGTCAACATCGAGAACAGAGCACTGGGGCAATATCTGAAAACCAGTGAAGACGAGTGGCTAAAGAGTGCATGGGAAGAAGGAAGGACTAATAAAAGTAGACGAAGACCCAGAAATATACAGAGACAGGAGAATGACAGACAGAACAGAGGACTGGCACAACAAACCAATGCACGGACAATACATGAGACAGACTAAAGAACTAGCTAGCGGTGACACATGGCAATGGCTACAGAGGGGAGAGCTAAAGAAGGAAACTGAAGGAATGATAACAGCGGCACAAGATCAGGCCCTAAGAACCAGATATGTTCAAAATACGATAGACGGAAATAACATCTCTCCCATATGTAGGAAGTGCAATGCGAAAAATGAAACCATAGACCACATAGCAAGTGAATGCCCGGCACTTGCGCAGAACCAGTACAAAAAGAGGCATGATTCAGTGGCAAAAGCCCTCCACTGGAGCCTGTGCAAGAAACATCAGCTACCTTACAGTAATAAGTGGTACGAGCACCAACCTGAGGGAGAGATAGAAAACGATCAGGCACAGATCCTCTGAGACTATGGTACTGCAAACGACCAGACGTGACGTTGATTGACAAAGTTAAGAAGAAAGTATCACTCATTGATGTCGCAATACCATGGGACACCAGAGTTGAAGAGAAAGAGAGGGAAAAATTGGATAAGTATCAAGATCTGAAAATAGAAATAAGAAGGATAGGGGATATGCCAGTGGAAATCGTACCCATAATCATAGGAGCACTAGGCACGATCCCAAGATCCCTGAAAAGGAATCTAGAAAAACTAGAGGCTGAAGTAGCTCCAGGACTCATGCAGAAGAGTGTGATCCTAGAAATGGCGTACATAGTAAGAAAAGTGATTGGATCCTAAGGAGGGGCAGGATGCAACCCGGAAACCCCACACTATAAATACCACCCAGTCGAATTGGAGGACTGTAATAGAGCAAAATAATAATAATAATAATAATAATAATAATAATATACTAAGAACCGTGTCATGACAAAAATCACAATTATATATATTTTATAGGTAGTCATATAATAATAATAATAATAATAATAATAATAATAATAATAATAATAATAATAATAATAATAATAATACGCTATTGTATTGCTTTCCATACGAAATCAAACTACGTACATTCACCCAAGTCAAGATTTTTTTCTGTTAAATATGAGAACTCGAACTGGCAACATTTCCATATCAGGTCAGGCTGCTTAAGCAACAAAAAGAAGAAGAAGAAAACACATACACACGCATAATAGCAATGTTCATTTTCACAGCTCCTTCCACACTGGGAACAATAGTATATATGCGCGAGAAATCCCCCTCTCCCTTCCCTCCACCAAACCTTCCACCACCGCCCCACCACCGCACCACCAAATTCAGTCTCCCCCTTTCCGGAGCACAATGAGACCAATAAACAAATGACTATCGACCAGTGTTTGTTCGTACAACAACGAGGGCCCTTCTGTGCCCTGTCACATACCGATATTCTTCACGAAATGTATTATAACCTCTCCGCATACATTCCGTCGCGCCTGCTGGAAAAATGTATAAGAATGTATGAAAGCTTTCCGTGGGAGGAGAGACCTGTTGTATATCCGGTGCAAAAAAAAAAAAAAATACTTGAAAAACTTTCATTATACGGCGATACACTTCCATTACCGTCTCTCTCTCTCTCTCTCTCTCTCTCTCTCTCTCTCTCTCTCTCTCTCTCTCTCTCTCTCCATTCTTCCCCCCTTTTTTATTTCTCTATTCTGAAACCTCACTTGTGAATGGACTACTTACAATGGGCATTTCAAAATCCATTGCGATGGAAGAGAGAGAGAGAGAGAGAGAGAGAGAGAGAGAGAGAGAGCTAGGCCGCCTATGTCAATACTTTATTGGTTTTATTTAGGAAAGTATTCGTCGGTGTCTTTCCTTCAGGGAGGAAAAAATAGGCGACGACAATAACAACATCGTTCTTAGTAAATTGAGGACAAATCTGGCTCCGTTTCTTCCTCTCGAAGCAAATATATATATCAACGCACCGGCGCCCTATTTTATCCTCAACATAAAAAAGCAAAACAAACATAGGTACTTCAGAATCAAGAATAACGTCGCAATAGACGCATAAGACGCTTTATTTATCTATACAGTTGCTTTATCAGTAGCACGTCGAAACCTTCTACAGCTTTTGCGTTTTTCTTTTAGATGAATAGACACACACAAAGATATATATATATATATATATATAGTATATATATATATATATATATATTATCTATATATAGATATATATATATATATATATATATATATATATATATATATATATTACCAGTGAAGGGCGCCGGCCCCCCCACTAGCTTTAATATTTGGTATGCGTTTAACCGTAGCGTAAGGCGAACTGGTAACCCTCAGTCTCTTCTCTCTCTCTCTCTCTCTCTCTCTCTCTCTCTCTCTCTCTCTCTCAAAGCGATCACTGGCAAAAGCTCTCTCTCTCTCTATTCCATCAGGTCATCAAATTAGAGTCGGAGTTACAAAAATACATTCGTTTTATTCAAGGCAAAGGATTAGTTGAATAATTCAAGTTCTTACAAGATAATTAATGGAATGATAATAGTTCAAGTCTCACAGACAACTAACTCAGATAACCCCCCGATATTTAAATGTCTTAATCAGTAATTAGTCACACCAATTATCTCTTCTCCAAAATACAGACCCCTCACTAGGACACTCGGCCCTTAGGACACTCGTTCCCCTCACTAGATCCGCCCATTGCAGCTTGGAATTTCACACACTTTCAAATATAACTTTCGCAGAGCTATCCCAGCATTCTGCCTTTCCTCCCGTAGCTGTCTCCCTAGTTCTTGGCTAAACCCTGCCATTATCAACGGACATAGTTCGTACACGTACACACGAATTCACACTCTTCGCTAACGCCCCAATTAACTGGTCACAGCCAGTTTTCAAAGGCACCTTGAACAAGCCCTCACGAACTCACATACCCACAGAACAAATATTGACCTGCCCAGAAAAGATTTATCAGCTTTCTCTAGGTGTCGCTCGGACTCTGTCTCTATGGGAACTTAAAAGTGATCAGTCTGCACATCACATTATAATGGTACATTAAACATATTATTAATCATAGCCCTCTTTTGTCTAACAGATGCTCGGCCACTACCCTGGCTAGCCCCTGCCTAGCCATAGCTCGCATAAAACAGCTCATATATATAAAACACATTGGCCGGCTCAAAACACAAAACATAGTAGTGACTGCACGACTCTGGCATTGTAAAGTAATGTCTATCACGGTTCATCTCCAATAACACTTGGGCGTATAAATTTTCTCTCATTTTGGATTCTTGAATATCCCTCTTTGTCTGCAACTGGCTGCACAGACGTAGCACGCTGTAGGAAGGCGAAATGTCTCCCAGTGGAAAACATGTAACTGCTTCTGTAGACCCAAAAGCGCTTTAGAACTCTGTAGACTAGTAGAAACTCTCGTAAGTACCCTGGACAAACGACAGCAACATCTCTGTACAGCTGGTGGGCGTCTTGCTAGCGTCAGGGAACGACAATTATGGTGTGTGTAAGTATATCAATCAAGTCATCGGTCAATCAAAAAAGAAAATTTAACCCCAGACATGCTACTTCCATCAGATAATGACCTCAAAATTCCAAAAAGTACTAACTGAACGCCTCCCAATTTCCTCCATTCAATATGACCACTAAATCATAAGTCATTATCACAACTCCGCAAAGAAAAAAAATGATTAAGTTCTCAAACTTAAGTCTCCAAACTCATACACCAGCACACACAATCCAAAACTCACAGCAACTCTATGGACTTATGCATTCACATTTCAAACTCAAAAGTTCTCACAAGTAAAAAAAAAGAAAAAAGGTAATGAGCCCAAGAAAAAAAAAAAATTATAATAATAATAACAGCAATAATAATACGTGAATTCTCCCCATCACAAAGCACATAATATATGCATGATATACATAACCCCGCGTTTTCCCAACAAATGCAATATGCATAGTAACGGAATTTGCCCATCGCAACTTTTCAATCGACCAGACATGGCCAGAAAGCAACTCTTACACGCGCACTTTCATGAAATGCTATGGTCAACATTTCCAGATATTGCAAAACTCTGAGCAATCACCACTAGAGGAAAAAGGTCATCACACCAGACTCATTACAGCATTGTCAGCAAAAAAATCCACCTGCGGACACGTGTGCTCGAACTGCAGCATAAAAATGTCTAATCAGACTCGCAACTTCAGAAACCCATGATTCTCAAAAAAATGTTCTATACTGACATTAAGTAAGCACATTTCACTAAATTATCTCCAGGATATAAATAAGCTGCTCAAAGATTGTCTCAGAGACATATCTCTCACATGATATTGCCCAATTATATAAAAAATTATCACCTATTCGGGACAAAAAAAAACTACGATAAACTTCTCAATTCAGCAATTATATGCCTCCAAAAATAACATCTTCATAGGACCACACTGTAGTAATGGCACTCGCCTCCAATTAGTCACGAAACCAAAAAGAAACACAGAACTCTTCTCTTGGCTCGAAAAAACTCCCAGAAATTCAACTAAAACAAAATCATAATCACAAAAATATGTCACCCCCAAAGATCAATGCCATCTCCATATATATAAATATAAGTCACCATCTTAATAATAATAACACTCCAGTGATGAAAATATTTCCTTCCTTTAATTAATAACCACACCACCATATTCTCTCTTATTTCACCAATAACCCCATGTTAATAAAACCACCACTCCAGCAACAAAAAATGTTCACCTCTATTTCGGCAAATAAAAAAATATTTACCTCAATTTCACCAATAACTCCATGTGGAATAAAACAAGTCTCCAAAGAATAATATATCTCCAAGCAGGATAATCAAAAATGTAACTCCACCTCCAAAAAAATGTGCACTCAAAGCATCCAGCTGACGCACTCATAAATATTGCCACATATCTCCTCAAAAAAGGTGTCTCCATTTGCAACAAAGATGGCTGCAAAATAATTGAACTAAACATAGCTCTCACAACCATAGGCAAATGTCAAATAGCCAAAAATATTATATCTCCAACATATTATATCTCAAATTATATCTCCAAAATAATATACCTCCAATTCTCCAAAGAAGAACTCAATGTTATAGTAAAAAACTATAAACTTTCTGTTTAGCATAACTGCTGAAAAAGGGCAAAAACTCGGCAAATAAAAATGTACAGAAAATTCTAGAAAAAATCACCAATGCGCCACAACTCATTATAACAGAACTCCAAATTCAAAGTGTCTAAGCAAAGACTTCTCCATATGCACTACGACATAGGCCACTAGAAAACTTAACCAAGTATCCTATCTCTGGCAAAATTGTCACGAATACAACAAAGGTATTGTGCAAGAAACCCACAACTTCTGGAACATAAATATCCAGAAAATGTAGTGCCATTACGTATGCATTAAAAAAAATGCAAAAATTCTCCCATAAATCTCTTTGCAGCATCAAACAGCTGAAATCTTAAACACGTTCCTGAACAATGACTCTAAGTCACGAACTGAGACATTAAAAAAAAATTCACACAGACTGGAGAGAAAAAAATAAATTCAAATTCACCCATGATAAAAAAAAAAACTTGTGTCAGCGATGGCTAACTTCCAGAAAAGGAAGCAAGAAAAATCAACGGCACTGTTAACTATCCCTGTGACTCACGTAGATGACAAGCAATTATCTGCTGAACTCATAAAAAAAATAAAAACAAAAAAAATGTGTCGTTAGTTCCTCTCAAATCCACAAAAAAACAACACCACCCTTGACAGTGTTACAACACCCACGTTAGTATATAAAAAAAATCACCAGTATTAGTATAAAAAACATTCCCAATGTTAATGCTTGCCCATTCACCAGAAATTCAGCACAAATTTCACCAGAAGTTCAGCAAAATTCAGCACAATTCACCAAAAAAATTCAGCCAGATTCATCACCCATGAACTACTGACATATTCTCCAAAGTCATAAAAACTCAATAAATAATTAACCACAAGACTTCTCCCATAATTCAATATAATAATTCTCCACAATATAATTATCTGTAATAATTATAAAATAATCTCCCATGAAATATCTCAAATCTCTCTTAAAATATGTCTCAAGTAATGATAATTCTACTCGAGTACCTCTCCCGTAAAATATCTCAAGTAATAATAATAATAATAATTCTCCATAGTAATAATTCTCCAGTAAATATCTCAAGTAAGGGCATTAATATTGCCAATCCACAGAATTTATCATATTGCCACACCCAAACCAACACCACTCACCACTAGGCATATACAACCCCATTACCACTCCCGGGTATCATCATCATTCAGCAATGGCATCACCAATTGACAACACCAGTCATCACCACTCATCACTCATCAATCAGCGCCACCGGGCATCACCATTCAGCACCACTCGGCAATCACCATCACTCAGCACCATTTTAAAGTAATCTCTCCAACACCAAGCAAATCTCTATTAAAAAAAAAATAATCACTGGGTCCCCATTATAATTGTGCCTTCCAAAGCATAAGGAAAACTTACACCACATATATATACACTTCATTTCCTTTTCTCTTCGCTCAAGAGAAAGAAAATCTCTTTCTATAAAAAAAAACCCTACGGGCATCTCACATCATCAACTAATCATTATCAGCTGATGTCCTTGGCATTGGAAATTTCCTTATTCAAGGGCAAACTCGTCCTCGATGCCCAACACAAAGAAAAAAAAAAGAAGGAGTTCACCCCCACTGAAA
>NC_087204.1:106467718-106472718 GCF_015104395.2 Macrobrachium nipponense
CGCAAAGGCCCTGAAGAAAAAATAATGCCAGGACTGTAATTGAGACGCCAGACATGAAGCAAAGAACTGAAAACGGTAAAGCGAGTGGAACAAACAACTTAAAATGATAACCAGAGAGAGAGAGCGCAAATACGAAGAATGGTATCCTGCATTGATTAATTGCTGGGTATTACAATATCGCTTCTCCAACTTGTGGTATTTGTGTAAGAATATACCACCGTAGGTCCTGCGTGTCGTAAAAGGCGACTAAAAGGACAGCTGCTGCCTTGCAGTCTAACTTTTTAGTAAAAGGCTAGACCCACCGCCAATAACTGTGGAAACTGCTGTTTTGCAGTCTAACTTTTTCGTGAAAGGCTAGACCCACTGCCAATAACTGTGGAAACTGCTGCCTTGCAGTCTTACTTTTTAGTAAAAGGCTAGACCCACTGACAATGACTGTGGAAACTGCTGCCTTGCAGTCTTACTTTTTAGTAGAGGCTAGACCCACCGCCAATAACTGTGGAAACTGGTGCCCATGCCAGTCTAACTTTTTTATTTGTAAAAAAAGGCTATGAACCCACCGCCATAAACTGTGGGAAACCTGGGTGCCCATGCAGTTCCTGAAACTTTTTTCGTAAAAGGCTAGATGCACCGCCAATAACTGTGGAAACTGCTGCCTTGCAGCCTAACTTTTTCGTAAAAGGCTAGGTCCACCGCCAATAACTGTGGAAACTGCTGCCTTGCAGTCTAACTTTTTTGTAAAAGGCTAGACGCACCGCCAATAACTGTGGAAACTGCTGCCTTGCAGTCTAACTTTTTCGTAAAAGGCTAGGTTGTCATGAACCGAGAGAAGGTCAGCTCCAAGTTCGATATTATGATAAGCAAAAAAGAATTCAACACCAAGAGTTGAAACTGGGGATATGAATATAGAAAGATACACAAACACACCAAAGGTTCATTTACAATCTTACTAACATAGATAAATGCAGAATTGTGTCTCCTATTTACATAACAAAGTAAAATCTTACACTGCATGAACTGGGGGAACTTGCTGACAAGTTTTGCGCTATTGGAGATCTTTGCTCGAAGCGGTGGCTTCACAAAAGGAGAACTGTAGTTGTAGATGTCTTCTTGACTCTGTATTGCAGAAAATAATGTCTATTCTTGATACTTGAAGGGCAGGGACTCCTCGAAACCTCTTGTAGAAAGTTTCTTCTCTCAAGGCTTGCTCAACGTCAAAAATACCTCGGTTGTTCTCCCGGACTGGACCACTTGACCAGAATTCAACCAACTCTCGAGCGCCTTTTCCTCTCTGATCCTTCGTCTGTTCCTTCTTCTCTTACCTCTCTCTGATGATCTCTGCTGCTGATCTCTCACTAATAATCTGATCTGTGACTCTTACTGATGATCTCTCCCTCCTACTTCGTCAGTCGTATTTATAAGGCAACCTGGGGGTGTGGCTTACAAGCGAACGTCACAGGCTCCCGAGAGTACCGGAACTTCTTAGAAGAATATCGACGAAGTATTGCATCAGAAATCGCGGCATTTTCTCATGACACTTCGGCGCCTGTTGTGTTCCCCAACACGCCCAACGATTCTAGAACAATCATGTGAACAGGCACTTCCAACACATGCACGAATGCCTCCGTGCTGCAGAACTTCTCGAAGATACGTTTTCCTTTCCTTTAACTCGTAATTCTTTGCTATAAAGCTATTACCATGACACGTCCCCCCAAAAAAGAGAAAAAAATGAAATCAACTGATTTTATTTTTTTTAAAGAGAAATAAGAATTAAACAGCAGGGGAACAATTCTGCCTAAAGCTTTAATACTTTTCCATTCACTCAACCACTCGTGCCAAATAGAAAACGGTTATCAGGCTATTCATTCTGAAAACTCTAGAGAGGCTATCAGCTAATACATTATCCTTTCCTCTTACTTTTTCCGTTTTCTGAACTCTGATTAAAACTTTGAAATACTAAAACGCCTCTTGCATTTTCTCAAAACTAATTTCTCTCAGTAACACCATTACACAGGCGGAGGCCACAGCACGGGGCGTTCTCTATAATTCTGAAGGAAGTTTACATTCATTGACTTTTCTCTACTCTTACCCATATTAATTCTATTATGTATATTTCCCCTCTCCTCTAACACTGAAAAAGGACCTTCGAATTTATAAGGTAAAGCGGAAACTTCTTTCTGGACTAGTACTAAAACTTTATCTCTTACTCACAAACTTTTCTCTTTTGCTCTAAGATCAAGTTTCCGTTTAGTTTCCCCTTGACTTCCTCTCGCGTTTCCGTTCTCCTCCGCTAGTTGCCAAACATCTCTTAAATTGTTTTATAATACTCTAGATTAGTTGTGCAATCTTCTCTACCCTTACTTCTAGGCAAAGGTCCGCCCATATCGATACCTACATCCTCAAAAGGTTCACCTACCGAAGGAATATTACACAACGGAGCTCTGGGAATTACTTGGTTCAGTTTCCCGGCAATTTGGCATTCATGAGGTCTTAAAACATACCTCTTTACGTCACTCTTCATTTTAGGCCAAAAGTATGCCCTACTGATACACTTGAAAGTTTTATTTACTCCCGAATGTCCTTGCTCATCATGTGCTAACTTCAAAACTAGCTCACGAAGCTTCCTAGGAACCACTAATTCTTCGGTGATTTCCCCTTTACTACCTGACTTAGGTCGAACATAACGACACAAAACTTCATCCTTTAAACAAAAAGTTTCCTTACACACATCATCGAGATCAAATCGAAATTCGGGTTGGTGTTTCATCCTTTCTCTGAAACTCGACCAGCTCATCATTATCCAAAAGGTTATTAGTGTCTAATTCATCACCGTAACTAGTACTAGATACTGGTACATTTACACGTTACCCTCGACAGCTACACCTTCAGTTTGGCTATCACTGTCAACGATAGAGTTAGGTTTCTCAGCCACACTCATGCCAAGATCAACCTCGCTAACTCTATCACACTCGTTCGAATCCACGAACTCACTCACGTTCGAATCCACGAACTCACTCTCGTTCGAATCCAAGAACTCACTCTTGTTCGAATCCACGAACAAATCTAACCGTGGTCTATGTCTGTATCTAAACCCGACCTAGTTACTACCATTTCAGGCACTGGAATCTCACTCATAACAGGATTCACATTCCTGGATAAAGCTAAGTCATTACCGACAATAATGTCAACGCCAACAACGGGCAAACTGTCAACAACTTCAAGTTTCACTTCTCCTGACACTACCTGACTTTCTAAATTCAACTTCAACAAAGGACAAAGAACACAAGTGTTAGGAAATCCACCTAACATGACTTTTTCTTCCATGTTGATTTCTGCCCTGTTCGGCACACTCTTTCTCTCCTAATCAGTGAGACAGCAGCTCCTGTGTCTCGAAGCAAGACTACTTCCCTCGAAAATACTCCTCCAAGAGAGGAAACTACGCCTTCAAACAGAAATTCCCCCCAAATTTTCCTAGTTTCTTTCATCACATCATTCCTACTTGACAAAAGGTTAACTAGAGACACTGGTTTCTTAACGTCCTTCCTTTCTACTATACAATTTCTCGCTAAATGCCCTTTCCCATTACATTGGAAACAAGTTAATTCTGAGCCACTAGATGCCACTTTACTCTTACAAACCTTAGACGTATGACCTGGTTTTCCGCATGTATAACAGGAATGGTCACTTTTACTCGCACTGCTATTACTAGAACTGAAACCTTTACTGCTTTGTACTCTACCAGACGAAGGATCATTTCGTTTCTTACTAACACTCAAATTAGGAGTTAGACTATATTCGTCAGCTAACCTAGTTGCTCTTGCAAAAGATACTTCTCACCTATCTTCTATATAAAGCTTAATCTCAGGGGATACATTATCCTTGAAGTTTTCTAACAACACTAAGTTCTTCAAACCATCAAATTCTCAACTTTAGCAGAAGTTCACCAATCAAAAAACAGCCTTTCTAACTTCTTACCGTATTCTACATACGTAATATTTTCATCCTTTCTCAAACTTCTAAATTTCTTTCGGTACGCCTCTGGTACTAACCTGTACATGCTAAGAACAGTTTCTTCAACAATATCATAATCATCACATTCCTCCGCAGACATGCAACTATACACAGTAAGTGCCCTACCACTCAAGACTGACTGTAAATATAAAGTCCACATTTCTTTAGGAGAACCTACTCTTTCCATTAACTTCTCAAAACACATGAAATATGCCGTAACATCTTCCTCCCATACTTTGGCACTAATTCCAGCACTGCACTCATACCTAACCTATCAGCTCTGTTTTCGTTCTCGCTTGTCAGACTGTTACGAGTACTTTCCCTTAACCGAGCAATTTCCAACTCATGCATACGTTCTTTCTCTCTCTCTTCCCGTTGCATTACCAACATTTCTACCTCTTGCTGTATTTTCCTCGCTTCTCTCTCAGCCGCTCTTTCCTCTCTCTCATACTTTTCCCCCTCTTTCCTTTCAACATACTCACAGAGATCATTCCCCTCTAGACCTAAAAGCTTACCTGACTCAATAAACTCTTTCACCATCTCACTCATTCTGGCTCTTTCTATATTCTCCATGTTTCAAACTATTATGGTGTCGAATATTCTAAGAAAGGTCACAACAATGTTTCGAACCGAGAGAAGGTCAGCTCCAAGTTCGATATTATGATACACAAAAAAGAATTCAACACCAACAGTTGAAACTGGGGATATGAATATAGAAAGATACACAAACACACCAAAGGTTTATTTACAAGCTTACTAACAAAGATAAATGCAGAATGGTGTCTCCTATTTACATAACAAAGTAAAATCTTACACTGCATGAACTGGGGGAACAGTGACGTAATGTTAATACTTGCTGGCAAGTTTTGTGCTATCAGAGATCTATGCTCGAAGCGGTGGCTTCACAAAAGGAGAACTGTGGTTGTAGATGTCTTCTTGACTCTGTATTGCAGAAAATAACGTCTATTCTTGATACTTGAAGGGCAGGG
>NC_087204.1:106477718-106501926 GCF_015104395.2 Macrobrachium nipponense
GTGTTTGCAGACATGAATAAATTGTTTGCACTGGTTTCTATATTGCTTTCGGCAAGAGCAATGATATATATATATATATATATATACAATTACCATACATGTTGTTGCATATTTTGAAGTACTTATTATCTGCTTGAATTTCACAGAAATATCACGTTGAAATGGCCGATGAAAAATTATCTATATCCCGCAACTAGGTTCTTAACGAATAGAATGCATTTTTTGAAATTTCTGTTGCTTTTCTGTTTTCGAAGCCATATTTAACAATGGCTTGTCCGTCCTTTGTCCTTGTATTAACGACAGAACCTAGGAGTCGAGTGGGACTCGAGGGATTGTTTTCCGTTCTGTAATGAGAACGTTGGTGTTTTTCTGCTTAGTGGAAGAATTGTTGTCAACGTAGTTGTAAACACAGTGGCTTAATGTTTGCAAACTGCCTGATTATCCCGAACTGTAACGTCAACCATGACCTAGATACAGAGCCGTGGAAAGACGTTACTATATCAGCACGTGATCGGAAATGTACTCGTTTGTAATGGAATATCACATATATGTTTAAAATAATTAAGAGAAATATGTAACTAATTCTGTTGCGTATAGTCTTGTTTATACTAGTATCATGTAGAGAGTATTGCTATTCTAACAATTCATAGTAATTGATAATACAATACTTGGTAACCCTATCTTCAAGGGTTCCATATAAGCGTGCCAGTTGTGTGAATGACGATCAGAGAGAGAGAGAGAGAGAGATCCAGTGTCTGATCCACTGCCCGATCAGACATCCGTGTTGTTATCAACTATTTTTGTAATAAAACCAAGAAAACTACAAGATGAGTCTCCTTTACATAAACCAACCACCACTACAAACCAGTGTGACTCTTTACGAAGTCATCGCTACATAACAACCGCCAACTATTTCAACCGCCACCTAGCTCTCTCTCTCTCTCTCTCTCTCTCTCTCTCTCTCTCTCTCTCTCTCTCTCTCTCTCTCTCAACTGTCGTAGCCTATACCTCTTGAAAAGAATCTATGCATAATCGAGTGCGCCATACTTTCAAGAAGCCCCAATTACCAACAAATTATATACAAAGGCTACAAAGCCATTCTCCCCCCCCCCTTTCTGTTTTTTAAAATTATAATTTATCAACGACAAGGAAGGGGATCGTCTTAATCCTATTTTCCTGTTATTTCAGGCCTTTCGTCATTTCAAACCCTTGAAAAGATCCGTAATTAGTCGATGACTGCACAATATTCTAATGAATAGTTCGTTCTATACATTTCGCGTCACAGAAAAATCACCTTTTACTAAGTGAGCCTTTAGTATTTGGTGAATCATTACTGAAATTGGCAGTCTTAACAACATCCTATACAAAACATAAGTCTCAAGACAAACACAGAAGCTAAGGTTCTATTTACCCCCAGGGACGAAGTCTTACTTTAAGGGTTAAACTGACGCAGTAGCTCTTCAAAGACCGGGTTCGTAAGAGATTTATAAAATGTATAGATATTAGCTCTTACGTAAAATGTTTTTAGCTGTTGTAGGGAAAACAAATTTAAAAAAATATATACGTGAAAAAGTTGTGTGAATCGAGCTTTAATTAAGCACATAACAGGGCCCTACCGCCCACACCAAACCCTCCCACTGCCCGCCTCCCCCCAAAAAATGTTTTCTCTCACTAACCTTAAGATTTAAGGAGAAAGAGAATGAATAAAATGAGAAAGTATTAAAGATAATTATGTGAAGAGAACATATATATACCAGGAGTGGCAGAAGCATTAAGAAAAACAACAAGATAACCAATGAAGGATGAAGTACGGACCCTGCGGAACACCGCTAGAGATGAGCAAAACGACAGGATTGGCGCTGTCAATCACTACAGGATACGAATTTGCAAAGTAAGGAGGCAAATAATTATTAAGCATCATCATAATTTGAACAGGAATACCTTCTGTAAACTAAGATTCTTTAAATCTCAATGAGACAGCAACTGGACAGGATTGAAAAGGTAAGGCGTATAATAAAAACGAGATAGAAGACAACAAAACCTAAGGAAGGAAAAGAAAATGGGAAGGCAAATGAATAAATAAATACATAAATAAGAGTGAAAATAGAAGGGGTTAGGCACACCGCAACTGACATAGGTCTAAAGCTCTCCTGTAGTCTTAAACAGGACCTCTCTGTTACTTCAAAGGGAAAATGAGGAAAGACGATGCAAAGGAGGTGAGGAAAGACGAAAATGGCGCTCCTTACTGTAGTATCACATTCAGCTTAATAGCGGGAGGAGGAGGAGGAGGATTGGTAGGTAGACGATTGGGAGAAGAGAATAGAGAAAAGTGGGAGAAAGAGAATTGAGAAGAGGAGGTGGAGGAGGAAGAGAAGAGGGAATTGGGTGCTGGTGGAGGAGGAGGAGGAGGAGGAGGAGGAGGTGGAGACCAACAGAGATAAAGAAAGAAGAAGAAAAAGGAGTAGAAGATGAAGAAGAAAAGACAACACTCAACCTAACAATATCACGTGTCCCTTTCTTCCCATTATGCTCCTACGGTAGATATTACTTTAATGCTTTTTGCACGCACAATGGGAAAGCGTTCCAAATGGCTTGTGGCGGGGTGGGGGGCCGGGAGGGGAGGGGAGGGGAAGGGGGCGGTGGTTGTGTTCCGAAACCATATACATACTTACGTCACAAACAGAACCCACCGCTGATTTTATGTGTGCTATTGTCCTCACCTGTTTACTACACTACTACTACTACTACTATTATTATTATTATTATTAATTATTATTATTATTATTATTATTATTATTATTATTATTATTAGTGTGTCGCTGTTTTTAATTTATAAACGACCGTTATTAAAGTTATTAATGTGTTATGTGTAAAAGTGTGTCTTAGTCACTTTGTTTATTAAAGATTTTTTTTCCCTATGATTATTGCTAGTGTTGTATACATTGCAGTAGATGGATGTCCCTTGTTCCATTCACGCTTAAGCAACTTGGAGAATTACAAGGAAAGTTTTCTTTTGTCATCCTTATTAAGAGAAAAATAAATATATGTTTCGACTTGTTTTAGTCTCACCGCAGATTTCCATTATATGGATATACAAGGCACACACACACGCACGCACACACGTATATATATATATATATATATATATACTATATATATATATATATATATAAGATATAGATATATATATATATATCTATATATATTATATATATTACAGATTTGACCACAATAGTTACCCTACCAATTCTCAGATAATATGACCCACTATAGTTGACTGACTCTCAGACACTTGATCATATATCTTATCTGGAATCAAAGCCCGACACCCCCCACCCCATTCTCACCCCTACCTCTTCCCCTTCCGGCTGAGACACGCCCATATTTTAATTACATTACAATATCATCATTTAAGAACGCCATCTTGGCAGATGTGCAGACATACACACAGACAGAAAAGAAAATAAACACGTTTGAATACATAATCTCATGCAGACCTCCTTCATTCGAGGAGTTAAAAGCAGAATGGGAAAACTGCCATTAGATGCTGTCAAAATGAATTAAATTCCTCGTCTTTCCTTTCCCTCTCTTCTTCCAATCATTATCGAAGCTCCCCTGTTCCAGACCGAGAGAGAGAGAGAAAGAGAGAGAGAGGGAGAGAGAGAGAGAGAGAGCGTCCCAACCATCCCTTTCATTTCAAAAGATATTCTTCGCTCTTTCGTCAAAATAACAACACAGGAAAATAAAAGCGTATAATCCCTGTAATGACAGTAAAGGGAACGACGAAAGGCGATAAAATGATGAAACGAGTCTTCTTATACTGGTGATTTTGACAAAACCACAGTTCTTCCCACATTCCATAATTTCTCTGGAAAAGAAGGCAGTTTCCATCTTTCTTTTCCCCTTTCTCTCAGGATTTTCTCGTCCGGGCCAAAGGAACCGACTGGAATGAATCTGGGATCCAGGAGACAGGGCTTTTAAGATTCCAGGCTGCAGAGACTCCAGGAACGCGGCCTCTGAAGAGGATGAGGCCCAACGCGAGAAGAAAGGTCTCAACCAAAACCTGGAAACCGGCTGGAAAGCAGGTCGCAGCCGTTTTCCAGCCCAGTGGAGGAAGATGGCGGCTGGAATGATTCGCGGTGAGATCTCAAGAATGGGGTTTATGGAAAGCTCTTTAAGAATCCAGGGAGGATTAGACGCGACTGCTGGGCTGCATTTTGTCGCAAAGAGTATGGACCCTGAAACATGGGGAAATCGGCACCGAACTTGCAAAATGGAATAATACATTTCAACCTTTATTTTGACTTTCATTCTAAATTATGAAACATAAATACCGAATCCTTGATACACTGACACACACACACATATTATATATATATATATATATATATATATATATATATATATATATATATATATATATATATATATATAATAACGGAGCCCCCCGTCTCCGTTAATCATTTTGGTAGCGAAGGCCATAGCGGCAGGCAAACTGGGTTTGGAAAAACTTTCTCTCTTTCTCTCTACTGGGCAACCGCGCTCTCTCCCTCTCTCTCTCCCGATATACCTCCCCTCCATTTCATTAGGTCCATCAAATCGAGTTTGTGAATTAACAAAAATATACATTTATTTAAAAGCAAAGTATTAATTGAATAACTCAGATTCTTACAGGATGATTAAATGGAATGATAACTCAACTTCAAATAACTCAGATAACCCTCGGTAATTAAGTCTATTCAGTAATTAGTCACACCATTCCTCCAAATGAATTAGCCCACTCTTCTCCAGTTATAGTTCCCCTTACCAGTACAGTTCCCTCCACTAGATCCGCCTGTTAAAAGGACAGGAGGACAAACCATAAGCATAAACAATTGTAAATACAAAGTCAAAAGATTAAATGAAATAGAACATCTTTACAAAATATCAAGAATACAGTTAAGCCACACCTTTGGCTAAAATAGATATAAATACACTCACCCATCTCAGCCTAGAATCTCCAAGCACTTTTCACAAAACAGAAAAAACGTTGGCAGAGCCATCCCGACTCTTTCTCTCCCCATATGAGACTATGGTTCTGGCTAATTACATGCTATTGTGAACGGACATAGCTCGTACTGACGCACGAATTCGCACCCATCGTTCACGCCCTGAAACTGCCAGAAACCAGTTTCAAAGTCACCTCTGACAAACGCCCCATAACGACAGACGATCGTTGACCTGCTTAGGTAAGGATCACACCACCTCAAGACCTATCAGCATTTCTAAGCTGAGATGTTCTCTGTCTCCAAGGGAAGCTAAAAACGATGATTCCCAATTTCTGAGGAATGTCAAAGCACGTGACATACAACAATGTCTCATACATATCATATCATATCATATTATCAGTCTTTATATGTTACAGCAGCTCGGCCATCATCATAGCTAGCTCCTGCCTAGCCACATAAAACATATCATATATATAAAAATCACATTGGCTGGCTCATTAAACACAAAATATAATAATAACTGCACGTCTCTGGCAGCACAACGTAATGTCTATCACACATTATCTCGAAAAACCCATACCAGGACTATAATAACAATTGGGTGTAGAAACTTTTTTCCATCTTGAAATATCAAATCTCCCTTTTTGTCTGCAACTGCAACTGCACAGACTCGCATTGTAGGAAGGCGAAACATCTCCCAGCGGATGACAACTAATGCCCCCAAAAGCGCTGTAGAACCCCGTAGACTCGTAGAAACTCTCGTATGTGGGCACACAACAGCAACATCTCTGCAACGGCTGGTGGGCGTCTTGCTTGCATTGGGGAACGATGTTTATGGTGTGTTTCAGTATGTCGGTCACGTCATCGGTCAATTAAAGAAGAATTAACCCCAGACATACTTCTATCAAATAATGACCTCAAAAATTCCCAGAAATACTAACTGAACGTCTCCCAATTAACCCCATTTAATATGACCACTGAACTAATTTCCAACTCGTGAAGGAACTCCATAAGATCACTAAATCATAAGTCACTATCATAACCCGGCAAAGAAAATATTAAGTTCTCTAACTTAATTCTCCACAGAAAAAAAACAAAAAAAAAAAGCTCGCCAAATTCACACATCAACACACACTCCACAACTCATAGAAACTCCACGGACTTCTGTCATCACATTTCAAATTCACAAATTCTCACGAATTCTCAAAAGTTAGAAAAAAAAAATAAAAAAGTAATGAGCCCATAACAAACAAGTAACAAGCCCAGGCCCGAAATCATCACTGAAAATTGTTCTCTCAAGCTCTGATATTTCAACAACCCACAAAACCAGTAAAAACTCTTTACTGTCTAACAGCTAAAACCCTTTTTACTGCTCATATAATCAATCTCAACGAGACGTAATATCAAATGCCCATTTATGCAATTCACACACCCCGACAAATCATCTCTCCTGTCCAAAAATAAAAATGCTATTTTAAAGCTCAACCCCAGTTACATCTCTCGTAGGAAAATGAAAAAAAAAAAAAAGATAATGACAATAACAATAAGTGAACTTTCCCCATCACACAATGTATATAACATATATAACCCCGTGTCTCCTTCATAAATGTAATATGTATAGTTACGGAATTTTGCCACCGCAACTTTTACATCTATCGGACATGGCCGGAAACGATCCCCTTACGTAGATATGCCTCCGTGAAATGCCAAAATCAGCATCTCTCAGAATAGTGCAAAACACTGAGCAATCAACACTAGAGGGAAAGAGTCAGCAACCAGACTCGTCACAGTATTGTCAGCGAAAATCCACCTGCGAACACGTCAGGTGCTCGAACTGCAGTATAGAAATGTCTAGTCAGACTTGCAACTTCAGAAACCCATGATTCTCAAAAAAAAAAAAGTTCTATACTGACATTACATAAGCAAATTTCACAAAATTATCTCCAGGATATGACTAAGGTGCTCAAAAATTGTCCTCAAAAACATAACTCTCCCATGATATTACTCAATTATATGAAACAAATTATCACCTATTCGGGATAAAAAAAAACTACGATAAACTCACAATTCAGCAATTATATATCACCTAAAAAACTAACATCTCCATAGAACCACAATGCAGTAATGCCACTCGCCTCCAATTAGTCACGAAACCAAAAGAACCACAGAACCCCTCTCTTGGCTCGTAAAACCCCAGAAATTCAACTCCAAAAATCATAACCACAAAAAAAAAAGTCACCCCCAAAGATTAATGCCATCCCCATATATATATATATCACCATATTAAACCTACTCCGGTGATAAAAATATTTCCCTCCACTTAATTAATAACCCCACATCACCATACTCCCTCTATCTCACCAACAATCACATGCGGAATAAAACAAGTCTCCAAAAAAGATTATTACACTCCAAGCAGGATAATAAAAAATGAAACTCCATCCCCCCATAAAAAATGCACTCAAAGCATCTAGCTGATACACTCGAAAATATTGCCCCATATCTCCTCATAAAGGTTTCTATTTGCAACAAAAACGGCTGCAAAAACAATTGAACTAAACATAGCTCCTACCACATAGGCCTAAACTGTGGAATATCTCCAACAAAATAAAAAAAAATATCAAATGGCCAAAATATTATATCTCCAATTCTCCAGGAAAATAACTCAATGTTATAGTCAAAAACTATAAACTCTCTGTTTAGCATAACTGCTGAGAAAGGGCAAAGAACTCGGCAAATAAAATTGCCCAGGAAATTCTAGAAAAAATCACCAGTGTGCCATAACTCATTACAACAGAACTCCAAAAATAAAGTGTCTAAGCGAAGACTTCTCCATATGCATTATGGCATAGGCCAAAAGAAACTTAACCAAGTTTCGTATCTCTGGCAAAATTGCAACAAACATAATTGTGCAAGAGGCCAACAATTTCCGGAACACAAATATCCAGAAAAAAAAAGTAGTGTCATTATGTATACATGCAAAAATGCAAAAAATTCTTTCATAAATCTCTCTGCAGCATCAAACAGCTGAAATTATAAACACATTCCCAAACAATGACTCCAAGTCACGAACTGAGATATTAAAAAATCACACAAACTGGAGAGAAAAATAAATTCAAACTCGCCCATGATAAAAAGAAACTTATGTCAGCGATGGCTAACATCTAAAAAAGGAAAAAAAAACTAATGGCACTGCTAACTTTTCCTGTGACACCTGTAACATCTATGACTCACCTAGACTTCAAGCAATTATCTGCTGAACTCATAAAAAAAAAAAATTTTTAAATGTGTTCTTAGTTCCTCCGACATTCACAAAAAAAACATCACCACCCTTAATAATCATCACAACACCCATGTTAGTATAAAAAAATTAACACCAGTATCAGAATTATCAGTATCAGAAGTATCACCAAATATCAGTAAATATCAGTACTCGCCCAATATTAGCACTCGCCAATATCACCAAAATTAGTACTCGCCCATTCACCAGTATTAAGTATCAGAATCACTAACTATCAGTACTCGCTAGTATCACCAAAATTGCTATCATCAAATTCACCAAAATTCACCAGCAATTGATATCACCACCCATAAAATCATTGGCACATACCCTAAAAATGATTACTAACATAAAATCTGACAGAATCCCCAAAAATATCTCCAGTAATGATAATTCTACTTGAGTACCCGCCACAGCACCCCCCCACCCCCCCACCCCACCCCCCCCCGTAAAATATCTCCGGTAACACCAGTAAAAGCATTAATATTGCTATTTCCCCAGTATTCATCATTATTGCCACACCTCATAACTCCAAAATGATTACCACTCACCACTCCCCGGTATCATCACCACTTAGCAATCACCACCATTTTAAAGTAATCTCCACATCACCAATCAAATCCCCATTAAAAAAATAATCTCTGATTATCAGCTGATTCCATAGCTTTGAACTTTCATATTCAAGGCCAAACTCTCCCCCATTACCCCGACACAAAGAAAAAAAAGAAATTCACCCCCACTAAAATAAAAAGAGCTTCACCCTCCCTGTCAAGCATTCCCCCGTGAAAGACAACGCTTGCCTCCCCTTACACTACCCCTTGGTTGTTCAGCAGAAATTGCGCTGACTGCGTAAGAATGAGAGGGCGCTCTCTCCCAGAGGCAAAAACACAGTGTTGCATGTATGAAAACTATTCATATACACACGTATGTATTAAAACAAAGGCGAATGCGTCTCTTCTAAACATGCGCTAAGATAAAACATCACTTTCTGCTACTTTGAGGGAAACATATGGTAATCTGAACTGCCTCTTTAAAATAGTTCACACACAAAGTCAAAAAACACCAGGGCCTAAAAAAAACACACACCGTAACACTTACGCCTTGAAATGAGAGAAAACCCGACCGCGAGAGAAAAAAAACACGCCAATACACACACACTGAAATGTCTTGGGGACCACACTCACAAAATCCAGTTCTAACTGACTGCCACAGAGATTGCAATGTCTCACGACGAGCGAATTTGCTGATTCTAATAAAAAGATTTCTTCTTAGTACCACATCCCCACGGATGGATAAATCTCTACCCCTTTCACCTATTAATTGAAATCTAACATATTTCCACAACCAGACACTCTGAAAACAGCATTTTTAAGCTGATACCAATCTAACAAAAGGCTTTTTTCATTCATACCCCACTAGCCACCACTAATTATGGAGGCCCCCGTCTCCGTTATTCATTTGGTAGCGAAAGCCATAGCGGCAGGCAAACTGGGTTTGGTAACACACACTCTCTCTCTCTCTCTCTCTCTCTCCTGATATACCTCCCCCTCCATTTCATTAGGTCATCAAATCAGAGTCGTGAACTTACAAAAATATACATTTATTTAAAAGCAAAGTATTAATTGAATAACTCAGATTCTTACAGGATGATTAAACGGAATGATAACTCAAGTTCAAATAACTCAGATAACCCTCGGTAATTAACAGTCTATTCAGTAATTAGTCACACCATTCCTCCAAATGAATTATCCCACTCTTCTCCAATTATAGTTCCCCTTACCAGTACAGTTCCCTCCACTAGATCCGCCTGTTAAAAGGACAGGAGGACAAACCATAAGCATACACAATTGTAAATACAAAGTCAAAAGATTAAATGAAATAGAACATCTTTACAAAATATAAAAAATACAGTTAAGCCACACCTTTGGCTAAAATAGATATAAATACACTCACCCATCTCAGCCTAGAATCTCCAGGCACTTTTCACAAAACAGAAAAAAAGTTGGCAGAGCCATCCTGGCTCTTTCTCTCCCCTTAACACTCTTACGCCGATTGGACGTATTAAACGTCGAGTCAAAATGTCTCCCTTATGCTGATTGGACGTATCATACGTCGGGCTCAAAAAAGTTTTTTTTGTTTAAAATTCGCGTAAAAAATACTTATAGCCTACCAGCCGAAAACTTTTGAATCACGCGCCTTGGGGATGCCTGGAGTTCACGGATCAACGGCGTTGTTTTGTTTACAATCGCTACACAGGCGCGCAAGCGCGAATTTCTTTCTTATCGCACTAAAAAAGTATCAGTGACACATCTCAAAAATTATTTCGTCACTTTGACATAATTTTTGCACCATTTTAAATTATTCCTTTACATGAAGTATTATATATGAAAATGTGCGCAATTTCATGTAAAATACAACAAAAAAATACTCATGATTGTAGCTTTTATATTCAGTTTTGAAATATTTTCCAATATTAAATAACGATAAGTGCAAAAATGTCAACCTTTGGTCAACTTTGACTCTACCGAAATGGTCGAAAACGCAATTTTTAAGCTAAAATTATTATATTATAGTAATATTCAATCATTTGCCTTCATTTTGCAACAAATTGGAAGTCTCTAGCACAATATTTCGATTTATGGTGAATTTATGAAAAAACTTTTTCTTACGTTCGTGCGATAACTCTTCCGATAAATTTTTTCGTGCGATTGTCCTAATGTTTGCACCCTTTTAAATTGCCGTTACATAAAGTTTTATATATATGGATATGTGCGCAATTTCATGCACAATACAACAAAAAACAACCCATGGTTGTAGCTTTTATCAGTTTTGAATTTTTTTCATATAAATAACGTTAAGTGCAAAAATTTCAACTTTCGGTCACTTTGACTCTACCGAAATGGTCGAAAAACGCAATTGTAAGCTAAAACTCTTATATTCTAGTAATATTCAATCATTTACCTTCATTTTGCAACGACTTGGAAGTCTCTAGCACAATATTTCGATTTATGGTGAATTTATGGAAAAAAAAAAAACATTTTCCTTACGTCCGCGCGGTAACTCTTCCGAAAAAATCAGAATTTTTTTTGTGCGATTGTCGAAATGTTTGCACCATTTAAAATTAGCTGTTACATAAAGTTTTACATATGAAAATGTGCGCAATTTAATTTAGAATACAACTAAAATGATTGAAGGTTGTAGCTTTTCTCTTTTTTTGAAATATTTGCATATAAATCACGATAATAGAAAAAAAATCACGTTCGGTCAAATTTGACTCTACCGAAATAGTTGAAAAACGCAATTATAAGCTAAAACTCTTACGGCCTAGTAATATTCCGTCATTTTTCTTCATTTTGAAACAAATTTGAAGTCTCTAGAACAATATTGTGATTTATGGTGAATTTTTGAAAAATATATTTACCTTCACTCCGCGCGCCGATTCGCGGTCGCGCAAGTCTCCGAAATACGTACATCGCATTATCCTTATATTTGCTCCTTTTCATATTAGCCGTATAGAGTTTCATATATCAAAATGTGCGCAATTTCATGAATAATACAATAAAAAATAAGTAAAGGTTGTAGCTTTTTCCATCGCCGAAATATGTGCATATAAAAAATATATATATAAAAATTTCGACATTCGGTCAAATTTAACTCGTCCGAAATGGTCGAAATCTGCAATTCTAATCTAAAACTCTTACAGTATCGTAATATTAAATCGTTTGTCTTAATTTTGAAACCAATTGGAAGTCTCTAGAACAATATTTAGAATTACGGTGAATTTTTGAAAATAACATTTTTTTACGTCCGCGTGTTACGAATTCGTATATCCATTTTGTGATAATATTTTTCCGGTGTTGCTTTTATTGTTTTACTATTGTATTATATATCAAAATGATTGAAATTTTAGTGTACAATACAACGAAAAAAAAGTAACTCGTTAGCTTTGACCGTTTTTTTTGCACAGCGTGATTTGAATACAATTATCTATGAATTTTTTTTTGCTATCATAATTCGCATTATTTACATATGATAATGATCATTATCATTTCTGATGATTGCATACTAAATTTCAGGCAATGACAAAAAATGAGCCAAAAATAAACTCTTAATCTTTAAAACTAAGCGCGCTGTGAATTTTTTGAAAAAAATATTTTTTTCCGCTTCCGTGCTCACTCCAAACCGGCACGGGCATACAGGAGAGGTTTTGATTTTTAGGGCTTCGGCGTAGAGGGTTAAGAGACTCTATGGTTCTGGCTAATTACATGCATTATGGACAGACATAGCTTGTGCGGACGCACGAATTTGTACCCACGTTTATGCCCTGAAAAAAAAAAACTGCCAGAAACCAGTTTCAAAGTCATCTCTGACAAACGCCCCATAACGACAAGACAATCGTTTGACCTGCTTAGGTAAGGATCACACCACCTCAAGACTATCAGCATTTCTAAGCTGAGATGCTCTCTGTCTCCATGGGAAGCTAAAAACGATGATTCCCAATTTCTGAGGAATGTTAATGCACGTGACATACCACAATGTCTCATACATAACATATATCATATTATCAGTCTTTATGTTATATATATATATATATATATATATATATATATATATATATATATATATATATATTTATATGTTACGCATAATGTGATATATATATATATATTTATAGTTACGCATAATGTGGATAATTGCCTAATGTGTACATTAAGCAAGCAGTTTGCATAAAGTTTACAATTTGTTAGCATTAGGCCAAACATGCCTGTTGTTCAAATTATGCAGCTCAATTTTGCCCGATGTGAATATGACTGCCTAATCTAAACATATATTATGGTTTAGTGTAGAAATGGAAATTAATCCAACAGACAACCCACGGGAGGTTACAAGAGAATGCGACATGGTTAATGTAGAGACAGTTTAAAGAATTCCAATTAATTTGAATAAATACAAACATAATTAATGCAATATCAGTAAAAGAGAAATAAGTCAATAGATCTCAGGGTTCAGTTGAATCCAATCAGAAATTTTTTGCATGATCTGCCCGAGTGACAGCGCGAGTTGCATTTAAATTTTTTTTCTTAGGCAGCTCCATCGTCCTGATGTACATTGAGTAGTACATTGACACTTTATATATCCTTGCTGCTGCTGTTCTAATCAATAGGCAGATATCAGGAACCTCTTCAGACTTTATCAGGGGCTGTTTGATTCCACTTAGATCAGCTGCTGTAAATTTTGGTCCAAGAATTCCCTCCCGACAACCTACAGTGTACAGTCCATCTTGTTCCTTGAGGACGACCACTAAATTTGCTGAAATGATTTACATATGTCATGATGTACTTGAAGTCTCCATCAGGTAATGTTTGAAAATTTATAAGATCTATCTGGCATCTTAAATGGATATCATGACAGCGTCCCTACCGGTTTTACTGCCAAACCCTTTGGAATTTTTCTGGCTTTCTTTTGATGGCAGTGTTTCCACCCCCCAAATAGAAATGAAAGGTAACAGGAAGCATATTTCTTGTGTGATGCTTTGGACCATTTGTCTTTTTCACTTTCCGCAATTGTTTTTTTTTACCACCTCCATGGCAATAGCTTCATGGGGCTGTTTTAACAATACCAAACACTTCTTCTAGAGATGCAGCAACAAACTAGAATTCATGTTCATTTGGTTGGCTCTTTTCTCCTGCGGAATTAGTCGGGTTCAGCATTGCCAATAATACGCCGGGCTTCAAATAAACGTTTCTTGAGGTTATAGTCAAATGTAGATTGGGCTCCATAAGAATTAATTCTTAACAAATCCTGTATCCGCTGATCACACTGGATGGTGGGCTGGATGACAGCATTCTCAGCCTTGCCTTCCAGTGTGTCCAGCTGTGTGCCACCACTCACTCACCGGCACGAGATCCAGGTTAGTTCTGCCTTGCTCCTCGTTTACCCTGTCCACAACAACTCAGTGACAGACCATATATATATATATATATATATTATATATATATATATATATATATATATATATATATATATATATATATAATAATAATAATAATCCTGCATTATCCGTTCAATCCGGTTCATTTCATGACGGCAAAAACAGGTCGTTATCTTCAACATTCATCGCCTATTTTTCAAATATTGAATTTACTAGAAGTTACTAAAAGAAGAATATTGGTAATACGGATAAGACCTGGTATATATTATAACACCCCGTCGGAAATTATCCCTGATTCTTAACAGACTCAGAGAGAGAGAGAGAGAGAGAGAGAGAGAGAGAGAGAGAGAGAGAGACTAAGTATATCTTAGTTTAACTAGACCACTGAGCTGGTTAACAGCTCTTCTAGGGCTGGCCCGAAGGATTAGATATTTTTACGTGGCTAGGAACCCATCGGTTACCTAGTAACGGGACCTACCGCTTATTGTGGGATCCGAACCCCATTACATCGAGAAATGAATTTCTAATCGCCGGAAATAAATTCCTCTGGTTTGATGTTGGCAGAGCAGAGAATCGAACTCGCGACTCTAGTCCAACGAAGAACTAAGACAGACAGACAGAGAGACAGACAGACCCAACGAGGAACTAAGACAGATAAATAAAGAGAGAGAGAGAGAGAGAGAGAGAGAGAGTTTAAGTATATATTTAATAATGACGCTTTAAGGCTATGCTCATGTGATTTGCAACATTGTAAATAGCTTGTTAGTTTCAGCCTCTAATTGTGGGAATTTATCTTTTGCTTACTTTTTCTAACCACAACCACCCGGGGGTTCCCCGCCCCACCCCTCCTCGCAAAATCGCTCTCAAGATTGTTAACAATCGATATGAGATGCGTGGTTATAAAGCAAGGCGAATTATAATTGCCAATTAGGCATGCCAAGAACTTGGCTAAGTCTCCCTCAAGGGATTAGGGACTACAGCACAATAAAATGTTGATAGTGTGGAGCTGATAATGGACGGATGGAAAACTGGCATGAAAACAAGGAAAGGTTAATTAGGATTTATCCTCCCTTAAAATCTCAATGAACTTAACTTCTGCAAAGTGAACTGGCTCCCTTACTATGCTCATAAAGCATCTCTCTCTCTCTCTCTCTCTCTCTCTCTCTCTCTCTCTGAGATCCTTCCTTAAAATCTTAATGAAAATCTTATATTCTATTAAGTGAACTGGCTTCCTTTATCAAAAAATCCATTACTGTGCTCACACAAGTGGAACTTTCAACTGGTAGCAACACCAGCCACAATCGCCACTAGATAAGGTTAACAATTTACCGCGCAAAATTTCATCGCTTTACTGAACAAAACGCGCCAACAGTGACCCTCTTAGATATTGAGAAATCAAGTTTGTCCTCCAGTCAGGAGAATCATCAATAATAACAATAATACGTTCATAAAAAGGAAAAAAATTAAGCAGCCGTAAGCCCGTATACTCGTTTTGTTTTTGTTTCGAACCTGTCTTCTCCGAATCCCTTCTTCCATACTTCTTCTTCTTCTTTCCTCACAAATCCTGATCATTTATAAAGAAGGGGTCGCAAAGACCCTCAAGTACTACAGTCGTCGCCTTAAGTATCTCAGATAAATTCATTTTCACGCCGCCCCTTCCTCTCCCCCTCCCCCCCCCTCGCGCCCCCCAGGAAAAATATAAAAGTTCCTCGCGTGGACGAATCACCGGAATATATAACCCGTGAATAAACGGAGCGAGAACGAGTGAAGCAACTGTAAGTAATGACTGAGTAACGTGGAATTAGTCGGCAAACGCACGCCACGCAGTTAACGTCTATGATGAAGTTCTCAATGTCGTTATCCAGAAATAACGAAAAATGGATAACCTTCTTCTACAAAAAATTCAGCCTTGTATGTTTTGAAATTACTTTAAGTACAGCTGCGTTGCTATGTTGATCTGAAGACGAGTTCCGGCTGCAATGAAACACGTCATGCAAACACGTCGGATAATCGTCGTACACACAATTATTATTTTATTATTGTTATTATTATTCAGAGGATGCGCCCTATTCACATGAAACGCCTAAAGGGTCACTGGCCTGAAATTCAAGCTTCCAGCGAATATTGTGGTGTTCACTGGAAAGAAGTTACAGAAGGAACTAGGTAAGACAGAGAGAAAAGGTCAGTTATTAAAAGAAATAAAAAAAAAAATAAATAGAGAAATCAATTATCAAAAAAGCTAATAAAGAAATTAATAAATAGATAAGAAATATAGTAGATAAATTAGTAGAATACAAGGTGGATTGTTTTAAGGTAGTAAGGTACTTGTGTTTTGTCTGCAATAAGTTGCTGACTTGTCTTCAACCAGTTAGTGATATGTATGCAATACACTGTTGATGTCTTCAACCTGTTGGTGACATGTATGCAATAACTTGTTGACTTGTCTTTAACCTGTGTGTGTTATGTGTACAATAGGTTGCTGATCTATCTACAATCTGTTGGTAATAAGTGTGCAACAAGTCGCTGACTTATATTATCCTGCTGGTGACATGCATGCGATAACTTGCTGACTTGTCCCCAACCTGTTTATATGTATGCAACAAGTTACTGACTTGTATTATACCTGTTGGTGACATGCATGCGATAACTTGCTGACTTGTCCCCAACCTGTTAGTAATATGAATGCAACAAGTCATTGACTTATATTATACCTGTTGGTGACATGTATACAATAACTTGCTGATTTGTCCCCAACCTGTTGGTGATATGCAAGTAGTACGTTACATAAGAAAATATATTTGTATTTAAATAAAAATGAAAAAAACAGCAGAATATCAATTCAGAAACGAGGTCACCATTCCACAATTCATCTCCAGCTTCTGAATCTTGGCTTTAACCCTTCTTAGGAATTTTTCGACGGCTTCAAATTTTTTTTTTTTTTTTTTTTGGTGAAAGGTAAATATAAACACAAAAACAACAGTGCAGAGAAACGTTAGAATACATTTTAATTAAAATGTGCCTGATATCATATGGACTTGTGTCATTGTAATACATATAAAGATGACATAAATTATGCAAGATTGTCTTTACTGTCAAATAAAAAAAAAAAAAAGCCAGTCAGGTGAGAGAAGACGTAGCAGATTTCTCTCTCTCTCTCCTCTCTCTCTCTCTCTCTCTCTCTCTCTCTTCCCGTCAGTGTTTTATTCCTCGGCCTTAATATGTTTCCATGTGGGTAGGAATGTCACATTTTATTTGGATAATAAAATTCAGGATAGACTATTTTTAACGAGACCCGTTTGTCTTCAAGACTGTCCCGCTGGGAACCCACCAGCTGGTGTGGGAGGGGGGAGAGGGGGTTTGCAAACGGGGGCCTAGTGTAAAGGGGGGAAGGGGGTACAGTAGAGCACTTTAATGAGGTATGCTGGGGCCGGGGGGAAAGGTGGGTATGGTGGAGGCGGGGGTGGGGTATTGTAGGGTCATTGAGGGGTGTGCCACGATGGTCCCCAGGCAAGGAAGGGGTGGGGCGGGTAGGGGGGGTGGGAATTTAGGGAGGGAGGGAGGGAGGGGGTAGTGACAGTAGACAGAGAGTGTTAGGAAAGAAAGATTTCTTTTATAGTTTGTCAAGAGATCTTCTGAGGGGAATCAGCCAGCGCCTCTCCTCTCTTTTCATTGCGATGTTTTATCTTCCCTGTTTTCTCTCTTCTCCTCTTTTTTCCACTTTCTGTACTCCTTTTGGTTTTATCTTCCCTTTTTATCGCTTTGTTTTTATCTTCCCCTTTTCTCTTTTTGTTTTATGCTACCTTTTCTTCCTTCTTGTCTCCTTGTTTTCTTTTTAGCTTCCATTTTGCTCTTTTTTGTTTTTATCTTCCTTTGTCTCTTTTCCTATTTTCTTCCTTCTTTTCTCTTTTTTCTTTTTATATTCTATTTTGCTCCTTTTTGTTTTTGTCTTCCTTTGTCTCTTCTCCTCTTTTTCTTCCTTCTTTTCTTTTTTCTTTTTATCTGCTATTAGTTCTGCATATATTTATCTCCTCCTATTAGTTCTGCATATATTCATCTATTTCTTCTATTAGTTCCGCATATACCTATCTATTACTTCTATTAATTCTGCATATAATTTATATATTTTTTCTATTAGTTCTGCATGTATTTATCTTCTATTAGATCTGCAGGTACTTTTCTATTGCTTTTATTAATTCTGCATACACCAGTTATCTATTTTTCTATTAGTTCTGTATACAACTATTTTCTATTAGTTCTGCAAATATTTTTCTATTTCTTTGTTCATTCTGCATATATTTGTCTATTTCTGTTTATTCTGCATTTATTTGTCTATTTCTTCTATTAGTTCTACATACATTCATCTATTTATTCTATTACTTCTGCATTCATCTATTTCCTCTATTAGTTCTTCATACATTCACCTATTTCCTCTATTATTCCTTCATTTCTTCTGTTAGTTTTGCACATTTCCATCTATTTCAGATCTGCACATACTTCTATTAGTTTTGCATACCCCCGTCTACTTATGCTATTAGTTCTGCATACACGTATCTATTTCATAGGTCAGTTTTCTGTTAACTTATCTGTTTCTTCTAATAGTTCTGCATCTATTTACCGATTTCATTCATTATTTTCATGAGTTATCGATCGGTTTTTCTGTTCGCCTGACGCGATTTTCCACACTACCATCATATGTTTTTTTTTCTTTTTTTTTTGTTTTTTTTATGAAAATTTCTGCTACCACATGTTTTATGTGTATAAAACAAGTGGTAGCAATTGTAGGTACTTGTTTTCTGTCGTAAAAAGATAATGACAACAACTACTGAAACAACATATTCTTGATGGGACACAAACACACACACACATACACACACACACACACACACACACACAGAGAGAGAGAGAGAGGGCAGGGTTAAACTGAACATTTACCTTGGAAACAAGTGTTCTTTAATTAATTCCACTGGTAGAGAGAGAGAGAGAGAGAGAGAGAGAGAGAGAGAGGGGGGGGGGGGGAGGGGGGGGGGGGTAGGGGGGGGGGTTCAGGAGGTTTATTAAACACTAATGTAAGGTACTCATTAATTACCTCTTGAATATTAATGTGCGCTGTAAATATAGATTGTAAAAACAATTTACAGGTTGAATTTTATTGATATCTCTAAAATAAAGTTTAATATAAAAACACAAGAAATTATCTTTCAGATTAGAACAAAAATGTACTATTTACCAGCACTAGGTTTGAAAATCATAAAAGTTCTCAGAACTATAAGACTGACCACTGACTTATATTTATTTTTTATAATTCCATTAAAAAGGATACCTTCAATTAAAAATCTTAATAATTTTCGAAGTAATATTTCATTCTAATGCAAAGTACAATACGTTGCTTAAGCATGATTACAAGTTATGCATATTTCTTTGAAATATCTTTGACCTCTTATGAAGTCACTAATCTCAAACGTCCAAGGAAGAATGTCGACTACGCTTGGTTAAAATTACATAATTAGGGCACAATATTCTTTGAGATGTCCTTATTCCCCCTTCAGTCACTATACGTACATTCTTCACAATGGCTGAAATTTGCACAAATAATTCTTGAAAGTCTGTGCAAATGCTAAAAAAAAAAAAGTCTTCTAACTACTTCGGGTTTGAGTCCAACCTGGAAATAGTTTCCTCATTCTGACTCAAGGCCGTCATTGAAAAATGTATCCAGTGAAAAATGTATCCAATGAATAATGTATCCAATGGAAAAGTATCCAATGAAAAATGTATACAATGAAAAACGTATCCAATGAAAAATGTATCTAATGAAAAATATGTCCAATGAAAAACGTATCCAATAAAAAATTTGCCCAATGAAAAATGTATCCAATGAAAAACGTATTCAATGAAAAATGTATCCAATAAAAAACGTATCCAATGAAAAATGTATCCAATGCAAAAGTATGTAACCAATGAAAAATTTATCAAATGAAAAATGATCCAATGAAAAACCATCCAATGATAAACGCATCCAATGAAAATGTTCCAATGAAAAAAAACGTATCCAATGAAAAATGTATCCAATGAATAACGTATCCGATGAAAAATGTGTCCAATGAAAAATGTATCTAATGAAAAATGTATCCAATAAAAAAAACTAATCCAATGAAAAATGCATCTAATGAAAAATGTATCCAATGAAAAAGGTATCCAATGAAAAAGGTATCCAATGAAAAATACACCCAATGAAAAGTGATTCCAATGAAAGATATGTCCAGCATAATCACTATTTTACTTTATCGGTAAACTTCAATGCAAAATTTTACCCTTCATAGATATAATGAACACCATATTCGAGCCTTGAGTTGCAAATCAATGGTTCCTGTGGGTTTGTTCCATTTTAATAGGTTTCATCTTCTGAATAATAATAATAATAATAATAATAATAATAATAATAATAATAATAATATAAGGTTTAGAGATGAACTTTCCCTCTGAGAAGTACCGGATATGCGTTGCATTTGCTCTAAAGCCAAAAAAGTAGTATGGAAGGATGTACCTACACAGTTCGACTCCGTTTATCAGTTTCTTCCGTGATTCGTTAAAAAAGAAAGAAAAAAAAAAACTCAAAGGTCGCAAGGAACTAAACATCTTCAGTGCTCAATGATATTCAAAACCACTGTTTATTTTATTTTTTTTTTTTTGGCGTCTCACGAAGTGACGAATCTCTCTCTCTATCTCATCTCTCCCCTCTATCTCACTCTCTCTCTCTCTCTCTCTCTCTCATTATATATTATATAATATATATATATATATATATATATATATATATATATATAATATAATATATATATATATATACATATATAAGCGTTCCAAAAGGTATGGCGGTTACATAGTAACTCGAAAAATAGAAGACTTGTAGGAGGAAGTGCATCTCAGGTGGTCCTTAAAATACATTTATTGCAACGTTTCAAAACACAAAGGTTTCCATTTTCAAGCTGTCAAGACATAAAAAACAACCATAAAATTTAACATTTAGCGCGTAAATTACAAATATAAGACATAATTACATTATGAAAAACAAGATAAAAAAAATAAATAAAAAACTAGTTAGCAGAACCAACCATCAAGAGAGAAAGGAAGGACAGAAGTCAGGAAGTCAGAAGGAACAAACCAGAAATGACCGGTAAACAGCTCACGTTAGGTAAAGAGTTGTCGAGGAAGACTGCGTGTTCAATTGAGGAACAAGCTGTTTAATAACAAGGACTCCAGAATTGTCAGTAGTTTGCCATTCGGTGCCCTCTTCCCAAATTTATTTCAAAAATCATTTTGTATTGTAATATTCTGCTTGCATTTATTGGGCGTTTTGGGGATGGTCTGATATTAGAAAATTCAGGAATATAGCAAGTTTTGTTGTACCAGTTCTAAAGCTAACGCCCTTATGGCAATCAATTCTGACCCTCAGTAAACCTCTTGTGTGGATCCCACGTAGGTCCCCAGATTACATCTAGGGCAATTAACTTGTACACAACACATGAGGTCATCAAAGGGTCAAGTGCAAATACTGAATTTAAACAAACTAAACTAAAGAGTGGGTTTGTTGGGGATATATTAAATCTAATAGCTGTATATATCGAAATATGAGTTTTTCTTCGTGCATCGTAGAAATTTTTGTCATGGATTAAAGGTACATTTGCATAAAATGGAAGCTTAGCCACAGTAGGTAAGGAGACTTTTGGGATAAAAGCGGTATTAAGAAGTTTACAAACATACCTGTGAAAAAGTGTAGTGGGAAAATAATTGTTGGTAAAATATTGACGTAAAAAGTTGATTTTCTCGTGAAAAAATTCCCAACTAGATGTCAATGAGAAGGCACGATGAAGTAATTTGGATAAAGAATTTAATTAAAACCATAAAAACAGAGACTAAAAATTTGAACCTATCCTGTAAAAGTTCTCTTCCTGTAAACTGAAGTATTAAAATGATCATATTGTCGTAAGACTAAAACATCTAAGAATGGTAGTTTATTATCACTTTCGCATTCCATAGAAATTTTTAAATTTGGGTGTGCCCTATTAATGAAATGAAGAACCATTTCAGCGTCGTACTTGGATTTAAAAAGCGCGAAGGTATCGTCAACGTACCTTTTGTAGAATAGCGGATGGTAACTCAAAAAGGATAGGTGTCTAAAAAATGCTCCTCCAGGGAGCACATAAAAATGCCTGCAATATGGGCCCTAATGGAGAACCATAAGCATACCCATCGATTTGAGTGTAACAATTATTATTAAAAATGAAGGCAGTGTCCTGCACTGCCCAGTTGCAATAATTTCTTAAAATCAGACTTATTAAAATTATAAAAAAGGGAGTTCAGTTTCAGGAAAGAGTTTCTTGAATAATAATTTCAATAGTCTCATTTCACAGGTACATTGGTAAACAGAGACTCAACGTCATACTTACCATAAAGAGGTCTGAGTCCTGGCTAAGTATGGCTTCTTTGAAGTAGAAGGAATTTCTGATGTTATATTCATTTTCTGTCAATGGGGAAAGCAAGGGAACAAGGAACTTAGCTAACTGTAATTCGGGGTATCATATGACGCTAGTATAGGTCTGATGGGAAGGCCGTCTTTGTGTTTTAGGAAGTCCATACATAATGCTATTAGATTTAATATCATCCCAACAAACCCACTCAGTTAGGTAGTTTTGTTTAAATTCAAGGATAAACTTGACCCTTTGATGACCTCATGTGTTGTGTACAAGTTTAATTGCCCTAGATGTATCTTGGGACCTACATGGATCCACACAGAGGTTACTGAGGGTCAGAATTGATTGCCATAAGGGCGTTATCTTAGAACTGGCAACAAACTTGCTAATCCTGAATTTTCTAATATCAGACATCACGCCAATAAATGCAAGCAGAATATACAATACAAAGATTTTGAAATATTGGGACGGGCACCGAATGCAAACTAATGACAATTCTGGAGGTCCTTGTTTATTAAAAACAGCTGTTCCTCAATTGAACACGCAGTCTTCCTCGACAACTCTTTACCTAACGTGAGCTGTTACCGGTCATTTCTGGTTGTTCCTTTGACTCCTGACTTCTGTCCTTTCCTTCCTCTCTTGATGGTTGGTTCTGCTAACTAGTTTTATTTATTTTTTTTTATCTTGTTTTTTCTTTTCATAATGTATTATGTCTTTTATTTGTAATTTAGCGCTTTTAATGTTAATTTTATTGTTTCATGTCTTTACAGCTTGAAATGAAACCTTTGTGTTTTGAACGTTGCAATAAATATATTTTAAGGACACCTGAGATGCACTTCCTCCTACAAGTCTTCTATACATATATATATATTATCGTTATACAGTTTTGTTTTTATATATATACGTATATATATATATATATATATATATATATAATATATATATATATATAAAACTGTATAACGATAATATGGAACGTTATGCATATAAATAAAGAGAAAACCACGAGGCAAAGAGAAACGATGGCATTCTGCAGCCTTTCGACTTCTTGTCCTTTACTAGTAGACGGAAGAAATGTAAAAATAACTTAAAAAGAATCTCGTATAAATAACAGATGTGGTACCTGGAATCCAACCACAACTGAAGAATTAGAATAGAGTCTGGAGTTTGTCTTTAAATGAAGTCATAGTGTCTTACGAGAATATACTCAGTTCATATTAGTAATAAGAGACTCTTTTATTAAGAAAACTGTTGCTATTACTGATAAATTAACTGCCTCGATTTGTCAAAAGAGAACTCATTGACTTGAAAGTAATTTAATTGAGAGATGAAATGAGTACCTAATTCCCACAACTGTTGTGACGTCACTGTTCACTTGCGGTCCTGTAGAAGTACACAAGCTGGCCCATCTTACCCATAGCGGTTATTTTTGTGTGACAGCACCTAGTTAAAAACGTGTGTTCGATTGAAGATAATGTGAAAAGGTAAGGTATTATTACAAGTTTTAAGTGCAACTTAAAAATAATTTAGTTTAGGGAAT
>NC_087204.1:106502426-106544926 GCF_015104395.2 Macrobrachium nipponense
CAATGATATTCAAAACCACTGTTTTATTATTTATTATTATTTTTTTTTTTGTTTTTTTTTTTGCGTCTCACGAAGTGACGAATCTCTCTCTCTCTCTCTCTCTCTCTCTCTCGTCTCTCTCTCTCTCGTCTCATATATATATATATATATATATATATATATATATATATATATATATATATATATCTATATATATATATATATATATATATATATATATATATATATATATATAATAGCGTTCCAAGGTATGGCGGTTACTAGTAACTCGAAAAATAGAAGACTTGTAGGAGGAAGTGCATCTCAGGTGGTCCTTAAAATACATTTATTGCAACGTTTCAAAACACAAAGGTTTCATTTTCAAGCTGTAAAGACATAAAACAATAAAAATTAACATTAAAAGCGCTAAATTATTACAAATAAAAGACATAATACATATAACAAAACAAGATAAAAAAAGAAAAAATAATAAACTAGTTAGCAGAACAAACCATCAAGAGAGAAAGGAAGGACAGAAGTCAGAAGGAACAGACCAGAAATGACCGGTAACAGCTCACGTTAGGTAAAGAGTTGTCGAGGAAGACTGCTAAGTGTTCAATTGAGGAACAAGCTGTTTAATAAACAAGGACTCCAGAATTGTCAGTAGTTTGCCATTCGGTGCCCGTCCCAATATTTCAAAATCTTTGTATTGTATATTCTGCTTGCATTTATTGGCGTGATGTCTGATATTAGAAAATTCAGGATTAGCAAGTTTGTTACCAGTTCTATAGCTAACGCCCTTATGACAATCAATTCTGACCCTCAGTAACCTCTGTGTGGATCCCACGTAGGTCCCCAGATTACATCTAGGGCAATTAAACTTGTACACAACACATGAGGTCATCAAAGGGTCAAGTTTATCCTTGAATTTAAACAAACTACCTAAACTGAGTGGGTTTGTTGGGATGATATTAAATCTAATAGCATTATGTATGGACTTCCTAAAACACACAAAGAAGGCCTTCCCATCAGACCTATACTAGCGTCATATGATACCCCGAATTACAGTAGCTAAGTTCCTTGTTCCCTTGCTTTCCCCATTGACAGAAAATGAATATAACATCAAAAATTCCTTCAACTTCAAAGAAGCCATACTTAGCCAGGACTCAGGCCTCTTTATGGTCAGTTATGACGTTGAGTCTCTGTTTACCAATGTACCTGTGAATGAGACTTTTGAAATTATTATTAAGAAACTCTTTCCTGAAACTGACTCCCTTTTTTATAATTTTAATAAGTCTGATTTTAAGAAATTATTGCAACTGGCAGTGCAGGACACTGCCTTAATTTTTAATAATAATTGTTACACTCAAATCGATTGTATGGCTATGGATTCTCCATTAGGGCCCATATTTGCAGGCATTTTTATGTGCTCCCTGGGGGAGCATTTTTTAGACACCTGTCCTTTGAGTTACCATCCGCTATTCTACAAAAGGTACGTTGACGATACCTTCGCGCTTTTTAAATCCAAGTACGACGCTGAAAGGTTTCTTCATTTCATTAATAGGGCACACCCAAATATAAAATTTACTATGGAATGCGAAAGTGATAATAAACTACCATTCTTAGATGTTTTAGTCTTACGACATATGATCATTTAATACTTCAGTTTACAGGAAGAGAACTTTTAACAGGATTAGGTTCAAATTTTTATAGTCACTTTTTTATGGTTTTAAATTAAATTCTTTATCCACATTACTTCATCGTGCCTTCTCATTGACATCTAGTTGGGAATTTTTTCACGAAGAAATCAACTTTTTACGTCAATATTTTACCAACAATTATTTTCCCGCTACACTTTTTCACAGGTATGTTTGTAACTTCTTAAAAACGGCTTTTACTTTATCCTCCCAAAAGTCTCCTTACCTACTGTGCCTAAGCTTCCATTTTATGCAAATGTACCTTTAATCCATGACAAAAATTTCTACGATGACTAAGAAAACTCATATTTGATTATATACCAGCTATTAGATTTAATATCATCCCTACAAACCCACTCAGTTTAGGTAGTTTGTTTAAATTCAAGGATAAACTTGACCCTTTGATGACCTCATGTGTTGTGTACAAGTTTAATTGCCCTAGATGTAATCTGGGGACCTACGTTGGATCCACACAGAGGTTACTGAGGGTCAGAATTGATTGTCATAAGGGCGTTAGCTATAGAACTGGTAACAAACTTGCTAATCCTGAATTTTCTAATATCAGACATCACGCCAATAAATGCAAGCAGAATATACAATACAAAGATTTTGAAATATTGGGGGGGACGGCACCGAATGGCAAACTACTGACAATTCTGGAGTCCTTGTTTATTAAACAGCTTATTCCTCAATTGAACACTTAGCAGTCTTCCTCGACAACTCTTTACCTAACGTGAGCTGTTACCGGTCATTTCTGGTTTGTTCCTTCTGACTTCTGTCCATCCTTTCTCTCTTGATGGTTTGTTCTGCTAACTAGTTTTTATTTATTTTTTTTATCTTGTTTTGTTATAATGTATTGTCTTTTATCTGTAATTTAGCGCTTTTAATGTTAATTTTATTGTTTTATGTCTTTACAGCTTGAAAATGAAACCTTTGTGTTTTGAAACGTTGCAATGAATGTATTTTAAGGACCACCTGAGATGTGTACTTTCTCCTACAAGTCTTCTATATATATATATATATATATATATATATATATATATATATATATATGTTGTGTGTGTGTGTGTGTGTGTGTGTGTGTGTGTGTGTATATATATATAAAACTGTATAACGATAATATGGAACGTTATGCACATATAAATAAAGAGAAAATCCACGAGGCAAAGAGAAACGATGGCATTCTGCAGCCTTTCGACTTCTTGTCCTTTACCTAGTAGACGGAAGAAATGTAAAAATAACTTAAAAAGAATCTCGTATAAACGACAGATGTGGTACCTGGAATCCAACACAACTGAAGAATTAGTAGAGTCTGGAGTTTGTCTTTAAATGAAGTCATAGTGTCCTTACGAGAATATACTCAGTTCATATTAGTAATAAGAGACTCTTTTATTAAGAAACTGTTTGCTATTACTGATAAATTAACTGCCTCGATTTGTCAAAAGAGAACTCATTGACTTGTAAGTAATTTAATTGAGAGATGAAATGAGTACCTAATTCCCACAACTGTTGTGACGTCACTGTTCACTTGCGGTCCTGTAGAAGTACACAAGCTGGCCCATCTTCCCATAGCGGTTATTTGTGAGACAGCACCTGGTTAAAACGTGTGTTCGATTGAAGATAATGTGAAAAGGTATGGTATTATTACAAGTTTTAAGTGCACTTAAAAATAATTTAGTTTAGGGAATCAATTATTTCATTTTTTTCACATTTAAATTTTGAGTGTGTTCTGTTTTTAATTCTTTTGGAATGTTTTTATATATATATTCTGTGTGTTTACTATTTTCTTAGTGTTGTTACATTTGTTATACTTTTTCACATTTTTTTGGTTAGTATATATTTTTGCATTCACAATTGGTTTTATTAACTTAGGTGTTTTTTAGTGATTTAACATTGCATACTTGATTAAATTCAACACTTGTGAGTTGATTTGCATTTACTTCGAGTTCTTTTCAAATTTTAATTGTTGCTTAACAGTCTTAATTCTAATTTGAATGAATTTTGTTTAATAATTAATTTAAGATTTAATTAAACTTTGTGTTGTTTTCAAGTAATAGTAAATTTCCCTGTGATTGTGGATCTGTCTTATAAATAATGAATTTGAAAATAAATTTTTTGGTATCTAAAATTTTTATAATAGTGTTTCATTTATTGACAATCAGTGATAGAATTAAACTAAGTAGAAACATAGGGTGGTAATTGTGTTGTTTTCCTTCAATTTTACTGACGTGAGTTAGAACAGGGAAATAGTTGAAATACTTAAACTTTTAAAGTTGTTTTGGGGTGATGCCCTTTTATCACTTAAATCTCATATAAGATTACCTCACACCTGTCTTAATGATCTTAGTCTGACTTCTTGCACGATTAATAAGTGTTTAAAGTATCACTGTTGCCCTTAGAGTAATCAATCGTATTTTCTCTGTGATGAAGGTTCAGGTGTCTGGCTGTGTGCGCGTGTGTGTACTTTTTTTAAAGAAATATTATTCCATAAAATTCGAAACGTGAAAGACTTTGAATTCTCAATCACAGCGCTGCATCATTCGACGAACAAAGCTCACGAGAGTTCCACTGTTAATTCGACTAACGGCGTCAAAGAGGACGTGGCACTCCTCTCTTTTTTGTTCCACCTGGTGGGTTCTGGCACTCCTCTCTTTTTTGTTCCACCTGGTGGGTTCTGGCACTCCACACCAACACTTGCCTCCGCGTCCTGGATAAACGGCGACTCACTGAGCCATTCTCACTCATTCTGTCAGTCAAGCGTTGCAACGCAGTTCAAGACGGACGGAATTCCGTTGTCGCCCTCAGACTACATCGGCGGATTTGCAGCTGTCATAGCTGGACTTCGTACGCACTGAACGGTGAGAGGCGTTCTCCTTTATAAGGTCTTGGAACTTGTGTCAATACTTAGGGATACAGAAATGCATGCAAGTGCGGCAGCACACATAAAGATACTGCAAGCGCGCGCGCACACACACACATATGTATATGCAGGATCTACTGGTCAATTTTTTACCAGATGTAACTGTAATACCTGCAATGCCCTCTTAACTTCTTGAAATCTTTGCTCTTGAACTTGGATCTTCACGCTTTGTAGTGACAAGCGTACCCAATTAAGAGCACAGAATTCAAGAAGTTAAGAGGGAATTGTGGCTATTACAATTATATATATATGTATATATATATATATATATATATGTATGTGTATGATATATATATATATATATATATATATATATATAATATATATAACTGAATCACGAAAGTTTGGAATGTGATAAACTGCATAAATAAAGGTATATTATATATATATATATATATATATATATATATATATATATATATATATATATATATAACTGAATCACGAAAGTTTGGAATGTGATAAATGCATAAATAAAGGTATAAGCCACGTTCCTTCGTGGCTTATAACAGTGCATATATGTGTATATATATATATATATATATATATATATATATATATACGTATATATATAATATATAATATATATATATATATATATATATATATATAAATAATCGTGAAAATTGAAGGCGGGTCTATCAACCATTAGACATCAGTCGGTGCAAGGTGAAGGGCATTCCTTTATTCCCATTATATGTACTTTTATTGTCGCGACGTTACAAGACAAAAGTCCCATTATCAAGCTAAAGAAAGATAAAACAAAAGTTAAAATCACAAACTCGGAATACAAATTAAAAATCGTTAGTTATAGAACAGTTGTCCAATTAACTAATCCTGAGTTTTCATGTATACGCGAAAATACAAACAAATGTAAACATGACATGAATAACAAAGATTTTAAAATTATAGGACAATCCCCTAACGAACAGCATTTAACTATTTTAGATTCACTCTTCATTAAACAACTTGTTTCGCAGTTAAACACCCAGTCTTCCTCAACACCTCTGTATCTCTCGTAAGTTCAAGTCGAAGCTGACCCGGCCCGAATTGTCACTCTGTCTATGCTTTCAGCACCTTATGGTATTGACTCCTCCCTACTCTTGTACTTGTTGTTTCATATTTGTAAACTTTTTAAACTTTTAATTTGTATTCCGAGTTTGTGATTTTAACTTTTGTTTTATCTTTCTTTGGCTTGATAATGGGACTTCTGTCTGGTAACGCCGCGACAATAAAAGGGGATAAAGGATTGTCGTTCACCTTGCACCGACTGATTTATAATTAATATATATATATATATATATATATATATATATATATATATATATATATATATATGTATGTGTGTGTGTGTATATAATCAGTGTGTTATTTTAAACATACAACGTTGTTCTAAATTACGTATCTTTCCAAAGTATCACACCAGCACAAGTGAAAAACCAGGCATTAGAGAGAGAGAGAGAGAGAGAGAGAGAGAGAGCGTAAGCATTATGATTTATAGGAAGTATTTAGGCGCCAAACCAGCTAAACCAAATCCCCAATATTCACAACTGTTAGCGATTCACAAGTGTAGCACCAGTGTGATTTAAACGCGCGCGCGCGCACACATGATTTGTAGAACATTTTAGAGAGAGAACTGCCAGTTCAGGAATCGCTCTCATTAGAACTGACAATGAGGTACCTAGGAGCTCACAACTATTTTCCGCAGACTAGCCTATTATTATTATTATTATTATTATTATTATTATTATTATTATTATTATTATTATTATTATTATTATTATTATATTATTATTATTATTATTAATCAGAAGATGAACCCTATTCATATGGAACAAGTCCCCCCAATAGGGGTCGCTGTCATGAAATTCAAGCTTCCATAGAATATTAAGGTACTCATAAGGAAGAAGTACAAAAAGAGATGAAATAAATGAATAAATAGATTAACAAATGTATTAAAATGCGAGGAGAGTATAAGCTTACACGGAGTACGCACACTTTGTAAGCTAATTTTCGTAAGGTATTGCGGATCGAAGCTTACTACACACTATTCACACTGTGTAAGCTTCTAAACGTGTGGACGTGTGTATCGAAGCCACCACAGAGTATTTCCTACAAGATACTTCGTACCTTACGGACTTAAAATATTCTAGTAACAAATATATATATATATATATATATATATATATATATATATATATATATCTATATATATATATATATATATATATATATATATATATATATATATATATATATATATATGAACAGTTTTCCTTGAATTATGAATCGGAAGACATCACAAGTCCATGAAATGAATGAATAAATTAACGCCGGTCACTTACACACTTGCAAGGTTACAATGACTGTCCCCGGTTAAATTTAGTACCTTGAGAGAGAGAGAGAGAGAGAGAGAGAGAGATATTTTGCAACAGACTACATTTCAATTCAAAACATTCTTTAAATACTGATGGAGGGTTCCTTATAATAACTGGAGAGAGAGAGAGAGAGAGAGAGAGAGAGAGAGAGAGATTGCTGCAACCTATACATTCTGTTTTAAAAGGTTTCATAACAATATCTGAATCTCATCCAGCACCGTTTAAGTCAAACGTGATCAGATCGGAAAAGAAAGATAAGTTTCACAAACTCGACTTCGTTTAATTCAGGTTTTCTTCTTCTTCTTCTTCTTCGTTTTCTTCTTCTTCTTCTTCCAACTAATAGTAGGTCAGAAATCATACGAGTGCTTTCCCCGTGACTGGCAAATTAGAAAAGAAATGTTCGGTAAGTAAATATTATGAGAGTGATTTCTGCCAAGACGTCTCATAAATCTGGTCCTTCTTGAATTGATGAGCTGTTTTAAAAAGAAATTAACTTACCAAGGTGTTCGTAGACTAATAACCTATTAGATCAGTCCTCCTGTTCCTCCTCCCAACCCCTTCCCCCACCACCTCTCTCTCTCTCTCTCTCTCTCTCTCTTTCGACCTGAATATGAAGGCCATGACTTTCGCAACACCTGCAATCAGACCACAGACGTTTTGACGGCCATTCTTGTTTCCATAAATCAATCACTCTTTTTCAAAGACACTTCCCCCTTCCTCTGAATACATATAGCAATAAGCAAAGCACTCGTTGTTCAGTTTGTGTTCCATCCTTTGGAAGTTCTCCTTTTTTTTTCACACGACATTTCACTCACTTGCATCCAACGGCCAATTCCCCGCTTTCTTTTCGCAGGTAAATCGTTCCATCTCGTCGAGGATGTTGAGACTCTCGCCCAAGACGACCAGATTCCTCGGTGGCTTCGCAACTGCAGCTGCTATCTTCGCCATCTCTTACGGCTACTATGGCTACAGGAACAATGCCCGGCCCTACGTGAAGACACAAGGTAATACAGCACTTACAATCCACTCTATATACTATTGACGCTACAATCTTTTCTTTCCCAGCGTCGATGACCTAAGTTGTTGTGACGCCATGTGAAAATGTACATTAATTAATCATCATCGTCATCTTTTATTACAAGTATTTATTTTTTTCACATTTATGGCTTGAAATTCACGTATGTCACTCCTGTTAGTTTTCTGAAATGAAAACCATCGTGCTGGCTTTGTCTGTCCGTCCGCACACCTTTTTTCTGTCCGTCCCCAGATCTTGAAACTGGGGCTAGAGAGCTACAAATTGGTATGTTGATCATCATCCACCCTCCAGTCATCGAACATAGCAAATTGCAGCCCTCTAGTCTCAGTAGTTTCTATTTTATTTAGAGTTAGCCATACTCGTGCGTCTGGCAACGATATAAGCCAGGCCAACACCGGGCCGCATATTTTCCAAGTCTGGAAGAGTTTAGAGATGGGGAAAATTAGTACCAATCAAAGCGCGTAGAGGTGATCCATGACGTCACAAACCACGCCTTTTAGCTACACTCGGTCTCATAGACATTACTGCCAGTCACAGTCCGAAGAAAATCTTCCCCATTTCACAATTTACGGCTTGTATATGACCTATACATTTTAGTGAGATACATCAAAACATAATGCAACGCTAATTCAACAAACAATATATTCTTCACATGAGATACGCCGTGAGATATATTATGCGTTATTGGCTTCTCCCTCTTAGTAATATTGCTCAGTCCCTCTTAATTCCTGCTCACAAAGTGATATTTACTGCATGAGTAATATTTTCATCGCAAGTGGCTCAATTATATACTTGAACATGCGTGTTTAAAGCCATTCAGAAAGAGTTGCGATAACACATGGAATGAATAAAAAATATACAGGAAGGTAAAATTAATGGCATGGTAAAAATGATGGTATATGACCTGTAATTAGCACTACAGACTACAGACAGGAGGCCAAGAACTCGCAGCACTTCTACTCCCATCAAGAATCTTAGACTTTGAAAGTGACCGTTTTAAAAGCATGGAACATGGAACGTTTTTCAGGCGTTACTGCCTGTTGTTTCAGACTATAAAAAAGGGTATTATGTACAGAACTAGAATAATAATTGCCTTATGCTTGAAAGAAATGTGGAGGATACAGTTTTGATGACAAATTTATGTACCCCGTAGGGCGTAGGGGGATAGTGCCGACAGTACACCTCATTCGGTGCAATGCAGGCATTACTTAAGGTTCTTTGCCGCGTCCCTGCGGTGCCTAGCTGCAACTGCTTTCATTTATTCTACTGTTGCCTCCATTCATATTTTCTTTCTTCCAATCTTATTGTCCCCCTCCCTCCTGTTTTAACAAAGTGTTTTTCTAGTGCAACGTCGAGGTTTTCCCTTCCTAAAAGTGTTTCTGTAAACACCTTTCAAATTTTTCCTTTTTACTGTCAACCCTTTCCAAATTTTTCTGTTTCAGCGCTGAATGGCCTTAGTTGCCCCAGTGCTTAGCATAAGCCAAAAATCCTATGCAAAAAAAAAGAAAAATATTTATGCATTTAATTTAAGGCATACATTTTGACCATTGAGTGTGAGCTTGGATGAAAATAGTCGTATACTCATATACTACCGTTATCCTAGCTTTAATTGTTACGTGCTTTAATAATTTGCATAAAATTTTTTTTCTGTTGAAAGAGAGTTTGACAAAAAAAGTGTCATCCATATTTACTTTAAAGCATATCGCAGTTCTAATAAATTTATGCATCAATTCTGCTCTAGTTCAGGTTAGTAAAAAGTCTACTGTAACTCTGTAAATAGGTTGTATTCTGTACTCCTATAATTGCTAAACGTATTACATACTAATGAAATACTCATTTTGATTCTTTGCACACAATGAATGACAAGTACGAAAAAGGTTTGCTAAGAATATTAAATAATTAAATCATCAGTGTTTTCTTTGTACACAATGAATTTTAAGCAAAAATCCGTAAGGGCTTGCTAAAAATATCCAATACTGAAATTTTTTATTACACTTTTTATTTTGTTTGTACCCATGTATGAAAAGTAAAAAATCAAAAGGCAAAAATTTTCAATAAAAAACTTTTTATACATTTGCACACAATGAATGACAAGGACCATCAGGTAAGGACATCTGGAAGGTTGTTTTATGAAACGGATCCACCCTCAAAAAGGCAATTTTTTTACTACAGCTTATCACGTACACCTTAAAAAAACAACCGTATTCAGATTAGCTACTGACAGGATGAGTTTGTCACGGAACTATATTTGGTTACATTAGGCTAACTTATCACCAAACAACAATACCATAGGTTTCCTAAGGGCACAATAGCTTGGAAATAATTAAAAATAATGAATGAAGCTGAAACTGTGCCCCTGTAAATTGTACGGACTATATCAGTCTGATTTCTGTTCATGGCCTAGTTATGACAAGAATATTGCTTTTATACAATGCACAGTAATGTGCATTACTACGAAATAGCATATGTCAATAGAAATCCGAAGTGTAAGCCTACTCCCTCTCTATTTTCCCCTACATTTTTTACCAATCTTTTAATTGTTTGCTTTCATCTCCAATGAGTTATCGCAACTCTTTATAATTGGCTTTAAAAAATGCATTTTCAAGTATATAATTTTAGAATTCGACATGTGAAAATATTATTTACCTAGAGGGAGAAGCAAATAAACGCATAATATAATTTCACGGGGTGTATCTCATTTGAAGAAATATCTTGTATTTAAACTTAGTGTTTGCATTATGTTTAGATATATCTGACTAAAATGTATATGTCATACAAGCCGTAAGCTGAAATTGAGAAGAAAGTATTTCTTTCGCATCGTGACTTGGCTGCATTAATGGGATATAGGACTGAGGAAAGGAGCTAAAAGGCGTGGCTTGTGACGTCATGGATCAGCTCCACGCGCTTCGATTGGTCCTAATTTTCCCCATCCCTAAACTCTTCCAGACTTGGGAAATATGCTACCACCGGGTGGGCCGTGGTTAAAATTTAATGGGCCACGGCTTATACAGCGGCTTATACCGAGAACACCCAAACAGATCTGTTTCAGGTGGCCATGATTATAAGATGCACAGAAAACTTGATTATGCCGAAGAAACTTCGGAGCAGATTTCAATTGTTTCTTTTATTCTTAACGTGACTCACTATAACATATGTTATCTCTTTATCATGTGTCTAGGCTTATAGCACCGCACGTACTTGAAGGCACACTTTCTGTCGAACTCATTAAAAAAAAATAAGTACAGGGAGGAAGCATCATCCTTACTAAGTTTCCTAAGTAGGAGTTTGACTGAGAAAATACGATAGCTAGCAGAGGACTCTCTGGGGAGGAGCATTGTGAGTTTAGAACAAGAAGTCAGTCAGAAATAGATTTTTTTTTTTTTTTTTTTTTTTTTTTTTTTTTTTTTTTTTTTTTTTTTACATAATTGATGAGAGAACTCATGTGATGTGGTGAGGGTGTGTGACGTAGCAAAAAAAGGTGACTTTTGGGAGAAGAATCACGAGTCTTTGTGACGAAAGTGAAGCTCGTATAAGAACAGGAGAGTGATGGTTTGCTGTCAAAGTCGGTCTAATAGAAGGGTGTGTTGTATGGATTGTCTTCTGAACAGTTTTATAGACTTTAGAAAGAGGGAAGAACCCATCAGCAAAAACAGTTTTAATGCATATGTATACATGCATACGCACAAACACAGACACACTCTAGACTCGACACAGGTGAGAGCTGACGAGACCAATAACATACATAATCACCGCAATTATCCAACGATGTCTATTCGCTTCGACACCTGCAGAGTCCAAGGTGAGGTTGCTTCACCAAAAGTCCTCATTCACCAGTGATCAGGATGAAAAATTGCCAGTCAAAATTCGTGGTTTTGTCCTCCAAATTATTGTGCTTTCATGGGACACTGAAATGAATACACAAGATAATTACATGCGCACATGAATATAAATTCTTGTTAGGTTCCCGGTTTCTTCACAATGTTTATTTATATGCGTGTCTCTATAAAGCCTAAGAACAAAGCGTGAGGATATCGAGAACTATGTATCTGTGTGTGTGTGTGTGTGTATATATATATATATCTATAGATATATATATATATATATATATATATATATATTATATATATCCATATATATATATATATATATAATATATATATATATATATATATATATATATATATATATATACTTGAAACGAAACACTTCGATAGAATTATCTTAAGTATCAATATGACAAGGAAATGGAAGTAAAACAAATAAAAAAAAAATTCCATCAGATTTCCTTAGAAATTTGATAAGATAAGCTTCCCCCGCCCGCCCCCCCCCCCCGTTCCCCCCCCCTATAATCTCATAAGAGGTTACATCTATACATCTACTCTCATGAGGAAACCCAAATGTTAAAATTCTCCATAAAACGCCATTTTCCCCCGGAACAAAGCTTTTCCATTGCTTGATGTTATTACAGGTACTTTTTATCGTATCCTTTTATCATCGTCTCACAGCCAGGGAGCAGAGGTTCTTTTTATTGCTTAATTTTATTAGAAGTATTTTTTATCTGTTTTTTATCATCGTCTTACAGCCAGGGAGCAGAGGTTTTTTTTACTGATTAATCTTAGTAGTTTTTCTTTTATATTTTTTTATCATCGTCTCTCAGACTGTGGGCAGTTTTTTTTTATCTATTGCTTAATTTTATTACAGTTTTTTTTTATCATCGTCTCACAGACTGTGAGCAGAGTTTTTTTTTTTTTTTTTTTCTATTGCTTCATGTTATTATAGTTTTTTTTTCCAGGTATTCCTGACTCGAATAAATATAAAACATTTTTAGGTATTTCAATAAACACCTTTATTTATTTATTTATTTATTTGCAGACATTCCCTTTTCGTTCTTGGCGGCAGTTAATCCAAAAGCCTGAAATTTTGGATTCTATATCTTGCTTGAGTTTATATTTGGAATAACTTAGGATATCACTTAAAATCACAATCTTTATAGGTCACAAACTTTTATTTCTTTTTTTTTCGGATAGTTTCTTGTCCGTTCTTGGCAAAAGTTAATTCAAAGGCTAAAACTTTGGATTATATTTCCTGTTTGAGGCTTTCTTTGAAATAACTTCCTCAGCGTCGACTTTACAGACTACACCATATAAACAGCGAATCATTTTTTTAAACCATTTGATCAAAAACATACAGTCTAATATAGTAGATTCACATCAACCGTGCATTTGATGTCTAGGCCAGTCCCTTACGACGCTCCTCATTGGCTGTTGATAAGCCAGTCGCAGGGCTGGAAACTCTCAGTCTCTCTATAGAGTTCACATGGGCAAGATGTATGTTCCATCTCTCCTGAGGAATAAGTCTTTGAAAAGTACCCCTCAGGAGAGGTGGAAAATACATCCTGCTCATGTGAACTTTCCAGAGAGACTGAGAGTTTCCAGCCCTGTGATTGGCTTATCAACAGCCAATGAGGAGCGTCGTAAGGGACTGGCCTAGACATCAGTTGCGGCCGATGTGAATCTACTATAGTCCCGTTCCTACAAGCTACGTTATGTAGCGGGGATGGAACGTAGGAATACAGAGTTTAGGTCAAAGGCCAAGCGCTGGGACCTATGAGGTCATTCAGTGCTGGAAGGGGAAGGTGTAACCCGAGAAAAATCTCGCAGTTGCACTATGAAATAATGATTATGAGAGGGTGGAGAGCAAGGTGGAGGAAAGATACTATGAATGGACGTACAGTAAAAGGAACGAAAGGGGTTGCAGCAGCTAAGGACCGAAGGGGCACTGAAAAGAACCTTTAGTAATGCATACAGGCACCATGTGAGGTGCACTGGCGCCACTAAGCCCCCACCCCCCATCTCATTGTCGACACTTGAAAGCTTTTGTCTGAACAATGTGCAAACACAACTTACTGGTTCGGTTAACCAGGGGAACTGGCAAAACACAAAACACCTGTGAACATCAAAAGCTGATTATTCTAGCAACAGCTACTCTGGAACAACTCATTTACTTGTCTGCTTATATATATATATATAATATATATATATATATATCTATATTATATATATTTATTTTTAATTTATATGTATAGGTATATATATATATATATATATATATATAGATATATATATAAATTTCTTCTGTAAACACAGGATACGTCTCAAGTATAAAACGCCAATGAAAACACTCTGGTTTAAGGCTAAGGACTACATTTAGGCAGACTAACTTCCACCTTTATCGAGTAGTGAATGACAGAAGGAGTTACATAGGCGAAATATATTGGTGGGAGATATGCCCTTGGTGATGCCCCGAGGTCACACGCTATGCTGACGTTGGTTCTGTTAATTGTCTTAATCCTCTTCAATCGTTGCCTTAAGGAATATTGTCTATTGGTCAGGAGTTCAGGTTCGGCCATTGGAAAGGTTGATCTTATTATCTTGTTGTTTTATCAATGCAGATTCTACCATCTGACATTTGCATCGACAGCTTGTCTTGTATAGAATTCGGGATGAGTTCCGATCCATGGTATGGTTCGTGTTATTTATATGATGGAAAATTGCCGAACTATGTTGTCCATATCTAACTGATCATTTATGTTGAGTTATTCTTTCTGAGAGAGATTTTCCTATGAAACCCCAGTATGACATCACAATTCCTACAGGGGATTTCATAAACTCCTAAGTCTTAGGAAACTGGTTTCTGCCAAGCTGCTAATTACGGGATTTCCCTAGTGCATTCAGATAAGTGAAGATGAAGGGGTTGGGTTATGGATAAATTGCTAACGCCCTGGCCTCTCACTTGAAAGGCTTGGGCTCAGTCCCAATGTGAGTCAGAAATTCATTTCTGTGAAACACGTTCCCATGACTTCATTTTCAATATATATATATATATATATATATATATATATATATATATAGATATATATATATATATATATATATATCTCTATATATATATATATATATATATACAATATATTATTAACCACAGTGTTATATGTGAGTTTAGGAAGGTAAAGAGCAAGTTAATAGGGTAAGATACGACTAAATACAACGAAGTTTGGTTAGTAAGTCTTACTAGTGTCATGGAAAAGATAAGAGTTTTTATATGACTGGTTTATGAGTTTGTGAAAATGTTGTATAATGCATAAATATTCGAATTTATTAATTGAATATGACACACACACACACCCCAATATATATATATATATATATATATGTATATATATATATATATATAATGTATATATATATATATATATATAATATATATATATATATATATATATGGGTGTGTGTGTGTGTGTGGTGTCATATTCTTAATAAATTCGAATATTTATGCATTATACAAACCATTTTCACAAAACTCATAAACCAGTCATATAAAAACTCTGATCATCTTTTTCCAAGGACACTAGTGAAGACCAGAGATTAAGACAGGTATCTGGGTACTGATAATTATTTGTTTGTTTGTTTTTGTTGTTTTTTGGATTTAGCTGACCTTGTGTCAGCACGGGCTCTTGCTCACAGAGCAGGCCCGTAAACTCAGGATGGTGAGAAGGTGGTAATGGTAGGATATGGTTCTTTATTTGGTGATAATGCGTGAGTTGATGAGTGTGATATTGAAAGAAACTTTTGATGGGTAAGGTTGTCCACCTTTTTAAACCCCTAAGGTGCCCTTCAGTAGTAGGAAAAGTGCAATAGTCGTGAGTGTTGGCAAGTCAGAGAGGCCAAACCAGATGAAAAGAAGGAAAGGTATGATCTGAGAAAAAAGATTGCTAGTCAGTTAGCTTGTGAGGTCCACAAAAACATTTTTCTTATTCCTTCCAATTCTGAGTGGGAAGTAGTGTGTGTTGTTTGATGCACGAGGCTGAAGGAATGCTGTGCATGAGGTAGGTAGTGATGAAGGATGGCAGAGTCGGGGCTTTTGCTTTTGGATGTTGGGTGATGTAGTTTGATGTTGGCTGTCTTTGTCAGTCATGCACTGGGTGGATTTTTTGTTTGTTATTCTGTGTTTTGTGGTTTGTTTTGAGTGGGATAGGGATGGCAGGGGGTGTGAGGGGTCTTGACTGATGTCCCCAAGATTCTGCTATTTAGGAGTGTTTTGCACCTACCTTGGTGGTGGTAGGAGCATAGAAGCCTGTAAGCTGTTGGGTGTTGTTTAGGATGTCTTTGTTATTTGAGTGACTGATTGTTGATCTCCCTTCATGACTTTGTCTTAGTTGTTGTGTTTCTGGGGCAGTGTAATATATAGTGTTCCAGTGGTTCTTCTGTATTTTTGTTTCGCAGTATTTACATGGTTTAGGTTGTTTTCTATTTTTTTGCCATGTGCATTGGTATCCGAACCTTAGACGGTGTATTATACCGCTAGTGCTCCGTGTCATGTTCTTCGGTATGCTGGTGGTGAAGTTGTGTGGTGTCTGCATACCCTTTTGCAAGTCTTGGAGCCTCCGAAGATGGCTCTCCTGATTTTTTGCTTTCCTCCTGTTTGTTTTTTTTTTGCAGTATGCTGCTGCTATGCTTTTTAGTTGGGTTAGTGAGAGTTTATTTTTGATGTTGACATTGTTTATGTTGTAGCCCGCTTTTTGCCAGGATCAGCTTCCTCATTTCCTTGTATTCCAACATGGCTCGGGATCCAGTTGAGAGTTTATTTTGTCTGTTTCTGCTTTGATGGAGTTTTGCCAGTTGCCCATATGCTCGTTAGAGTTTGATATTTTCCTTTGCTTTGCCTTTTGTGATGGCTTGTATTGCTCCTTTCGAGTCGGTGTGTATTGTAGTGTTGCCCAGTCTGTGTTGGAGTCTTCTAGTGCTTTGGCGATAGCTATCAGCTCTGTCCCCCTGTATGTGGGGAGGCTTGTCGGAGAGCCCTCCAGCTTCCTTTGAGTGTTGTTGCGTAGACCCCCTGCTGCTGCTGCTTTGGGACGCTGAGGTCTACTGATCCAGCTGTAAAATATATGTTTGTGGCAGTTGTCAACTGTATGCTTCATGTGCTGCTTGCTTTAAACTGTTGGGTGTTCATGCTTCCTTGCTTGCTGGAAGAATGTGTAGTTTTGTGTTAAAAGGGTTTCTGGTTCCCAGGGTGCTGAATCTGTGTATTCACTGAAGGGGGTGTCTTCCCTGATTGGCTGCAGCATGATTTTGCATGCCTACTTCTTCTCAGTGTATCTAGAAGGTCTCCAGCATATGTTTTGGGAGGTCTAGCTCTCATGGAGATTAATGCATTTCTGAACTCCTTTTTGAGTGGACAGTCTCTGTCATGTTTTTAAGGTTTTTTAGCAGGATGATGTGTTTTTCTCTGATCTATCCTATGAGTCAGAGATTGTAGTTTTGTTTCATGTCTCATATGCATAGGTTGTCCACATTGGTGCTCCTGTAATGAGTCTTAAGGCCAATTGTTTTTGTTGGATTACCTCAAAACTTTTTGTTCATGCTTGTGATTATTGAGGACTGGTGCGGCATCTCTACTGTTGATCTTATTGTCTATGAGAAAATTCTGAGGGCATGGTATACGGCTCCCTGCCTTAGCGAGTGATTCTTTTCATGGCGTTTGTCTGCATTTGATCTTTTGTTTTAAGTGTTTCTATTTCTTTGTGTGGTGAGAGCTGTATGTTGATGTTGACTCCCTAGGTACATGAAGTTGTCTACCCATTCGATGGGTTCTCCCATGATTGTATTGGGGTTTCCATTTGTCTGTATGTATTTTGATTGCCATTTGCCTTTGGTTTTTGCGTGTTGATTTTTTAGTCCTAGGGACTGTGCATTTGTTTTCAATCTGTGTTATCGCGATTTTGCATGTGTTGGTGGGCTCTATGCCTTGTCTGTGCTGACCAAGCACACATCATCTTGCATATATGAAAAATTTCAACTCCATTTGGGAAGTTGCTGTCGCTAATTTCTCCATTAGGATATTGAAGAGGAGGGGCTGAGTATTCTCCTTGAGGTGTTCCATTTTCCAGACGAGGAATTCGGAGGTTGCTCCTTGAAAGGTAACTCTGGCTTGTCTGGTTTTGCATGTATCTTTTGGTCCTGCTAGAAGGTTGCCTTTAACCGTCTTGTTGGCTAAGGCTGCCAGGATAGCAGCTGCACTTGCAAGTTTCGTAGTCTTTTCCTAGGTCGAGAAATACTACGATTGCTTTCTTGTTATTTATTGTGGCCATCACATCTGCTAAGACATCCTTTGTGCCTATCCCTCTTTGTAGGCATATAAGCGGTGGTGTAAGGGCCCTGGTTTTCCACAGCAGTCTGTTTAACACCATTCTCTCTGCCGTCTTTCTGTGAAGCTGATGAGAGAATGGGTCTGTAGGCGTTGGGCTCCTTTGGTTTTGAAATTGGTTGTGTTTTGTTTTGGTTCCATTGTGTGGTCAGATCTGCTCTGTGTACGTTCTGTTTATTATGTGGAGATGCACTGTCTTTGCTGCGTTTTTCCCATGTTTTTTGAACATGCTATATGTAATCATGTCTGCTCCTGGTGCTGTGTCTGTTCCCTTTTGGAGGGCTTTGTCAAGTTCTTTCATTGTGAATGGTGTGTCCGTGTCATCAGAATTGCTGCAGGCTGTATTGATGATTCTCCATCTTCCAGGATTGAGTGCCACTTGTCTTTCCTTTCTGTGACTGGGGGTTGGGTAGGTGAATTGATTTGTTCTGTCTTGCAAAGTGTTGTGCTAGTCTGTTTGCTTCAGCTATGAGGGTTGGGATGGTGTGTCTGTTTGGCCTGGTCTTTCCTGATACCTTGTTGAACCACTTGAACATCTTTGCAATGGGCGTCATTCGAGTGGTTTCTGAGCACCATTTTAGCCAGGTTTCCTGCTTAATCCTCCTTAGCATTTTGGGCTGCGTGGTTTACGACTTCTCTTAGGATCGTGTGCAACGCGTCGGTGTTTCCTTCCGAATATTTTCCTTATTTCTTTTGGTTTTTTACTCTTGAGTTTCATTTCTTTGATTCTAGAGTTGTAGTACCACTGTCCTTGTGTGGGGTTTGACATTTTGTTCTAAAGGCTTTCTTTGGCATGGAAATGTTTGCTGCGTTTGTGCAGGCTCTCTACAAAGTCTGTTGGAGCGTGCATATGTTTAGGGCTGGATTTGAATGTACTGTGTTGCCCATGTGTTCATGTGGTTTTGAAATGTGGCCAGTTTGCTAGGTCCGGTCTCCATCCTGCCGGAGGGGGCGGTGGTGGGGGAATGGGGGGTTTTCATTATCTTTAGTTTTGTTTCAGTTGCAAAATGGTCACTGGTTTAGAGTTGGGTGCACTCTCCATGTGCAGTCTTCTTTTCAGGTTTTCCAGTTATGAAGCTTAGGTTCTAGCCTGCCACCTCGTAGGTGTGTTGCTTCATTTGTGTCATTTATTAGTGCAACGTCCGGAAATTCTTCCATCAGGATGTGTATGTGTCTGCCTGTTGCATTTGTGTGCTGTCTCGACTGTAAGCATGGGTGGTGTCATTGAAGTCTCCTGCAAAGGAAGTGTCTCTGAGGCTGCACTGAAGAGGTTCTCTCCTTCAAAGATTTTTTCATTGCCCTTTGTAGATATTGTTGTATGGTGAGTGACGTGTTCGCTAGTCTTATGAGGACACTTAGTGTCTCAATCCCATCACCACAGTTTATGTGTTTCTTATTTTTTCCGAGGGAATTGTTGTTTTTATTAGGGTGATCAGCCCTCTATTTGAATCTGTATGTGGAGTTTTATAAACTGTATATCCTTTGAATGTGAAGTTGTTGTTTTCCCTAATTAGTGTTTCCTGCAGCAGGATGACGTCGTGTCTTTCTGAGAGTACTCTTGATTGTAGTATGGCATATTTTGTGTTGGCACTGTTTTATGTTCCATTGTAATATTTTTAGACTGGTGTATGATGAAATGTCTTCAGTGTTCTGGGGGGGCGGGCGTGTTTGGTGTTGATTGTTTCCTTCCATCTTAATAAGGTGTCAGTGCTACAATCGTTTTCCTGAGGTCAGCTGTTAGGTTTAGTTTGGAAACAATTGTTGAAAAATTGCCCTCACATTTTCTCTATTTCCCTCCTAAAGTCGTCTTTACTGAGGCGGTAGGTGGTTTTCTCTGGTGACTGCTCTACGGTGTTTGTGCTGACTTCGGCACTGGTACTACCGTCACGGGTGGAGTTGGGGGTGGGGGGGGGGTGTGTTCATGTGATTGGGTGGGGTGGGTGGGAAGTAGGGGTGTTTTCCGAGTTGATGTGGAGTAGAAGACATGGGGTCTGAGGCAGGTGTGGTGTTGTTTGTGTCTTGGTTTTGTGTCTGTCTGGGTCTCTGTGGTGGAATGTGTTCCGTTGTTGGTCTTGTTGTGGTGTTGTGTAGGTGGATTGCGTCTCTGATTGGTGGGGGGTTTCTGCTGCCTATGTCTGGGGTCTTGGTATCTGTGTTGCTGTGGTTGTTGTTGCTGTAGTGGAGGTGGGTTGTATTCCGTTGGTCGCGAGGGATGTGATGTTTGTTGTGGGTGTTGTTGTTGTGTAGTGGGTTTTGTGTGGTAGGTGTTGAGGGTATGATGTGTGTTGTGGGGGAGGTTTGTGTTGCTGCTGCAACGTTCTGGTGGTGGTCTGGGGGTTCTGGCCTTTCATTCACCAAATCCTCCTTAAGTCTTTCCGGACAGCCTTTATGACAGGCGTGATGCTGCCCTTACAATTTGGGCATTTTGCTGTCGTCCTCTCTTTCCTTTTTTTTATAACGATCAAAGCACTCTTGTGTTGGGTTTTTGTGCCACTACAAATCCCACAAATGTGTTTGTAGCCGCATTCACGTTGATGGTGTCCAAATCTTTGACACCTAAAGCACCTTAGTGGTTCAGGGGTGAATTCTTCAGTGGGGAATTTTCCCCATAATTTATTTACAGACAAGTGAGTTGACATAGACAGGTGCGGACGGATATGTTAGTGCAGTCTCGCACCGCAAACAGAAATGACTCTGAGAGGCGGTGTTTAAATTTGTGTTTTCTTACAGGACATTCATTTAGATATAATAAAGCGTACAAATAATGGAAGTTGCATGTGTTATACATCGGCGGAAAGGCCGCGGAACGCTCTATCGGATGGAAGTAAGAACAACGCGACTTGATGATTGGTTACAATGAAAATAGGGAAAAAGCGTTGTCCTTACACTAGTAAGACTTACTAATCAAACTTCGTTGTATTTATTCTTATCTTACCCTATTAACTTGCTCTTTACCTTCCTAAACTCACATATAACACTGTCGTTAATACTGAGTGTGAGTAAAGATAATGAAATGCTTTACAACGATTTTCTGCCCCTTATGTCAAATATGATGATAATAATGACGAGCAGCTCTCGCATAAGTGAACAAGACACGCCATTAACATAGTTACCCAAATAATCGAAGCCAATTAAGTTTTCTTTCACATAGTTTGTGACACGTTTTCTTTAATGCACCGACGACAAACACGGAAGGTCCATTGAGATCTACTTATGGTAATAAAGATCACAAATAATGGGCGACTAGTTCGCCAGCAACAACTTGTAAATAGGTTCTCAAGATATTTTAAAACAATTACACACACAGATACACACACATGCACGCACAAACTGACGCGGCAAAACATACGTGGTGCAATGAAAGGGAGAACTAGTACGACAATGCTTGCAAGCGTATACCACAAGAACTGATGGTCTGTTACTTCAACACTGACGTACGGGAAAAAAAAATTACGAAAATGTCACTCGTTATCTTTTAAATCTTATTTTTATTTTCTTTTACAGACGTTACCGTTGCGGAACCGCCAGCTGCCTCTTACGACGAACTGGTGGTAAGAATTGATATAAAGTATAGTTATTATCGGTCATCACAAATGAAATTAAGTCCTCTATAAAATAAGATGTCTGTACAAATTAAACGCAAGAGTTGTGACAGTTGTTGAATAATGGTGAAGATTTAACCTGGTTTTCAGGAGGAAAGTTAACTTTCTGGAGGAATTGGTCATTCAATGATTGGTTTTATCTGCCTCCTAGTATTGTTTGATTCGCGAAACCATCCTTAAGTGTTTCTTTTAGTGACCCCTTTCACAGACGGAGAGACTGACAAACAGACACCAAGGCAAACATAGAACCCTCCTTGGCGATAGTGAGCAGATTCGAGTTTAACTAAATCATTCAGTTCCCAACTTACTAAAACATTTTCCAACTGCGTATTGTCAATCATTTATCAAACGAGGAGTGATCCGACGCCCCAGCTTACTCGGGGCGCGTGCTAAAATCTACTGTCAAATAAGGTGTTACACCAACGAAAATTAAAATAAATCTCCTATATCTTATTAGAAATAATCGTTCTGTAGTGTTCGACATACACATAATTTATTTTTCACATTTTCATGTTAATAAATAAATCATAAATATCATATCCTAAAATTCCCGTATCTTTGACTCAACGCAAAACACCTTTTTCTGACCTTTTTAGGCTCTGCCATAGACCTTCCCTACCGCTAAATAACAAGCCCCCCCCCCCCCCCCCCCCCCCAATAACGACAGCAACAACAAAGTAGATTGTAGGTTTACTCCAAGAGCAAACGAAAATCACGTAACTATTCAATGCAGGCTACGTCGAATACCAAAGGCACTTGCGTGAATCGCAAAATCCGAAAATTAAGAATACGACACTTTCTGGTCAACTATAGACATATTTTTGTCCAAGAAATTACATTCTTAAACACAGCGTATGTCACTCTTCAAACACTTACTTGGACATTTCCCCACATTCCTCGTTTCCACCTAGCAACCAAGCATTAGTCAGACTATTAATAATAAGAATAATAATAATAATTTAGTCCTGATAAATAGGATGGCTTCATCACTTGAGTAAGTTTTACATTGAGTCCTCTCCATTTCCCTTGGAATTCTCTTCTCTTCCAAGTCAATATTGGGCAGCAATTGGCAAATGATAATATCCTGATAGAGAATACGAACATTGGCCAATAATCGCAGGGTTAACAGTTGGAAAGAAGAAGACAGGTTTAAGATTAAAGAATCATAACGAAAACTGAGAAGACGCGATAATAATTAACTCTAATGATGAAAGTGAGCTATTTAAAAGGACGTGTCTAAGAAAGGGTTGTCTAATTCATAATATAATAATAATAATAATAATAATAATAATAATAATAATAATAATAATAATAATAATAATAATAACAACAATAATAAAAGTGTTTCTCAATACCTCCTTTCGAATGAACTCCATAATTTATTCTGAACCTTGAATTTCTAGTCAGTTGGCCCCTGTGGTGGGCTTGTTCCATATGAATAGGAGTTCAAACTTCTGAATAATAATAATAATAATAATAATAATAATAATAATAATAATAATAATAATAATAATAATAATAATAATAATAATATAATACAATATTCTGAACCTTGAATTTCTAGTCAGTGGGCCCTGTGGTGGTCTTGTTTCATATGAATAAGAGTTCACCTTCTGATAATGATATAATAATAATATAATAATAATAATAATAATAATAATAATAATAATAATACAATATTCTTCTGAACCTTGAATTTCTAGTCAGTGGCCCCTGTGGTGGGCTTGTTCCATATGAATAGGAATTCAAATCACCATGCTCCCAAATGGATGACCACAGGAAGAACATCCTTAGTACAAAAAGTCAAGAGTAAGGGAAATATAGCCAGTAACTACAGGCCTATCACCTGCCTACCAATAATGTGAAGTTACTAACAGGTATCATCAGTGAAAGGCTATACAACTACCATGAGGTACAAACCACCATCCCCCACCAACAGAAAGGGCTGCAGAAGGAAGTGTAGGGGCACAAAAGACCAGCTCCTGATAAGACAAAATGGTAATAAAGAACAGTAAGAGAAGGAAATCCAACCTAAGCATGGCATGGATAGACTATAAGAAAGCCTTCGACATGATGCCATACACATGGCTAATAGAATGTCTGAAAATATATGGGGAAGAGGAAACACCATCAGCTTCCTCAAAAATACAATGCGCAACTGGAATACAATACTTACAAGCTCTGGAATAAGACTAGCAGAGGTTAATATCAAGAGAGGGATCTTCCTAGGCGACTCACTGTCCCCAGTACTCTTCGTAGTAGCCATGATTCCCATGACAAAAGTACTGCAGAAGATGGATGCTGGGTACCAACTCAAGAAAAGAGGCAACAAAATTAACCATCTGATGTTCATGGATGACATCAAGCTGTATGGTAAGAGCATCAAGGAAATAGATACCCTAATCCAGACTGTAAGGATTGAATCTGGGGACATCAGGATGGAGTTTGGAATAGAAAAATGTGCCTTAATCAACATAAAAAAGGGCAAAGTAACAAGGACTGAAGGGGTAAAGCTACCAGATGGGAACAACATCAAACACACAAATGAGACGGGATACAAATACCTGGGAATAATGGAAAGAGGGGATATAAAACACCAAGAGATGAAGGACACGATCAGGAAAGAATATACTATGCAGAGACTCAAGGCGGTACTCAAGTCAAAACTCAACGCCGGAAAAATGATAAAAGCCATAAACACATGGGCAGTGCCAGTAATCAGATACAGCGCAGGAATAGTGGAATGGATGAAGGCAGAACTTCGCAGCACAGATCAGAAAACCAGGAAACATATGACAATACACAAAGCACTACACCCAAGAGCAAATACGGACAGACTATACATAACACGAAAGGAAGGAAGGAGGGAACTACTAAGCATAGAGGACTGCGTCAACATCGAGAACAGAACACTGGGGCAATATCTGAAAACCAGTGAAGACCCAGAAATATACAGAGACAGGAGAATGACAAGAAGAACAGAGGAATGGCACAACAAACCAATGCACAGACAATACATGAGACAGACTAAAGAACTAGCCAGCAATGACACGTGGCAATGGCTACTGAGGGGAGAGCTCAAAAAGGAAACTGAAGGAAGGATAACAGCGGCACAAGATCAGGCCCTAAGAACCAGATATGTTCAAAGAACAGTGGATGAATATAACATCTCTCCCATATGTAGGAAGTGCAATACGAAAAATGAAACCATAAACCACATAGTAAGCAAATGTCCGGAACTTGCACAGAACCAGTACAAAAAGAGACATGATTCAGTAGCAAAAGCCCTCCACTGGAGCCTGTGCAAGAAACACCAGCAGTAATAAGTGGTACGAGCACCAACCTGAAGGCTATGGTATCAGAACAGATAGAGTGATACGCGCAAATAGACCAGACGTGACGTTGATTAACAAAATCAAGAGAAAAGTATCACTCATTGATGTTGCAATACCATGGGACACTAGGGTTGAAGAGAAAGAAGGGTGGAAAAAAGGGGAAAAAAATTTAAAAAAAATGGTATACGTATCAAAGACCTGAAAATAGAAATAGAAGGATATGGAATATCGCCAGTGGAAATTGTACCCATAATCATAGGAACACTAGCACGATCTGAATATAATATAATAAAATATATAATAATAATAATAATAATAAATAATATCGCTCCATATTAAATAGGGAGTTCATGTTCTAAATCTAATAATAAAATAATAATAATAATATAATAAATAATAATAATAATAAATAATTTTAGGACAAAACCCTCTTTAAAGCAAATACTGTTAAAAAGAAGGGCAGAATTAAGTGAGTTGATTTTATATATTGTTTTTTCTATTTTCCTTACAATTCTCTTCTCAGGCTCAGCGATGTTTCTGAGTAACTGGACAATATTCATATTGGAAATTTTCAAAAAATTATAAATGCTGAAGGTAATCTTTTATTAGAACAGGATATCAGGTCCAGGTCCAGCAGAGGTCGTCGTCAGTGCCCGTATTATTCCGTAGGCGTAGTTCAGCTCGGGGCCGCGGTCGTCTTTGGTTTAAGGGCTGGTATTGGTGCTGGTATAGCTGATATAGTTGGTATCACGTGACCTTTCGACCTTCTTGCAGGTCATCCTCGGATGAGTCGGTTGAAGAGACTGTACCAAGAAATTGTTGTTGTTGTATTAAGCCAACACTTCTTGTTGGCACGGGCCTTTCCCTTGTTCGGCCCGTAGGTGATCTGAAAAGATTCTTTAGGTACATGGTTAGTTTTTTGAAATTGGAAATATCTTTAGTTGTAGAGATAGGAGTGGACAGGGGAAGGATGATGGTGTCAGTAAGAGAGGGCCATCATGTCATATTATAGAAGAAGTTTGAATGAGTGTAAGGCTTTCGAAAATCGGAGAAGCGGTGCAGGTGGGGTTGTCCAACCCTTTACTTCCCTTGGTCCCTGCGGGAGGAATTTTAGTTGTAGTAAAGTTTTTTTAAAAGAATGATAGTGGATGATGTGGATGAGCCTTACAATGAGGGATGTGATGAGGGGTTGATGATTTTATTAGTTTGATTACCTTGGTGGAGGTAGGTTGTAGAGCACCTGGGCATGCTCTTCTAAGTTTTCAATGATTGTCTTTGTGACTGTGGCAGCTGCATGCTCAGCATCTTGTGCAGGTACTGCATTTTGTGCTGCACCTCTTAGCTGTGCTGTTTCTCTGCATTCCAGCAGGTAGTGAAGGAGTGGTTGCTGTGTTTCTTCTTGACAGTGTTCACATGGTCTGACACTGTTTTTCCACAATTTCCCAGCAGGCTTTATATCTAGCCTGAGTCTGTGGATGATCACAGCAAGTTTTCTTGGTGTGTGCCTGTCTATGGGAGGAGGCACTAGACCAGTCGATTTCTTATACCATCTGGCAGACGGTGAGTTCTTTTCTACCCACTCACGATGGTCATTTATCAATTTTTCTTTGCAGAGTGGTTTCATTGCATTTTTGACTTGTTGCAGTGCAGGTTGTATATGTACTTGCACTCTGTCAATGTGTTTTGTACTTGTTTTGGCTAGCTCATCAGCCCACTCATTGCCTGGAATTCCTATGTGACTGGGTATCCAGTTTAAGGTGACAGGTCTTCCTCTTTCGCTGTGCTGGTGTAGCAGTGTTTTAATTCCAGCCAGCAGTGCCTTATTTTCTTTAATTTTCTGTTGTTGCAGGGCTTGCATTGAGGACTTTGAGTCTGTGTGGATGATTACAGGCCCTACTTCATTCTCCAGTGAGTACAGCAGTGCCTGTCTATTGCTGTTAACTCTGTCTGCATAGTGGAGGCGTGGTTGGAGGTCCTCCAGCAGGCTGTGAAGTTTCTTGAATATACTGCAGCTCCCGTAGTTTGATTCTCAGGATCTACAGTGCCATCAGTGTAGTATGTTTGTGCCCCTATGGTCTCAGTGTTTCTGATTGCTCCATAGGCTGCCGCTCTTAGCTCTTCTCCTGTGCAGTCCTCTTTTGCTCTTTGGCAAAGGCTTGTGTATTTGTATATTGTAGTGTCCTTCTTCCAGGGTGGTAGTTGTTGTGTGCCCTGTGTTGTGTCTGGACCTAGTTGCAGCAGTGTTTCTGCCATGCCTAGACCTTTTGATGTTGTCACTTTGGTCCACCATAGGAACTCGAAGTTTGAATCTGTGGGTGTTTGGCAAGTTCCTCTCTTGCTCTTTTCTTAGAGATGGAGTCTCTTTCTGAGAGGAACATCTTGGCCATTGGGCTTACATTTCGCTGTGCAATCCTATCCTCTAGCTTTGGCAGGTTAGTTTCAAGCCTGAGGTTGCACAGTCTTGTCCATGTAGGTGCTCCTAGCATGAGTCTCATTGCATTGTTTTGAATGACCTCCAGTGATTCTTTCTGAGCCTCTGTCAGCCTTATCAGAGTGGGGGCAGCATAGTCCACTAATGTTCTGGTGCAGGCTAGGTAGTACTTCCTTTGTATGTGTTCATTTGCTCCTTCCTTCAGGATGACATGTATCTCATGGCAGCAAGTCTTGCATTTGCTCTTTCTCTCAAGTACTTGATTTCTTCCTTGAAAGTTAGCTGCTTCTCTATGACAACTCCTAGGTACATGTAGCTGTCTACCCATTCTATGGGCCTCAGCTCCTATTGTTAGTGGTTGCCAGCGGTCTGTGGGCTTTTATTGTCATGGCCTTTGTTTTATTTATGTTTATTTTTAGGCCTAGCTCATTTGATTTATTGTTGATGTCATTGAGTGCCCTTTGCATTCTGGGTACTCTAACAGCTCCTCTTGCTACTACACACACATCATCGGCATAGATGAGATTTCTACGCCTTCTGGAAGCTGCAGGGTGGGAGGCTATATTCTCCATTAGTATATTGAATAAAAAGAAAAATGGACTCAGAATTCCTCCCTGAGGGGTGCCATTTTCCAAGTCGTGGAATGTAGACATCACTCCTTGGAATTTTACTCTGGCCTGCCTTCTCAGCACGTAGTTTTTTGTCCAGTAAGTGTCCTTGGACTCCCTTCCTTACTACTGATTGTAGTATTGCTGCTGGACTGGCTAGTTCAAAAGCCTTTTCAAATCTATGGAAGAACTACTGTGGCCTTCTTCTGATTTATATAGCTGAGAACATCTGTTATGCACTCTGTAGTTCCGACTCCTTCCTGATATGCATATAGCTGTTTGTGCAGTGGACCAATCTTGTACTTCATTCTATTTAGTACCATTTTTTCTCCAGTTTTCTCATGCATGACACCAATGCGATTGGTCTTGGGTTCTCTGGATCTTTAGGTTTGGGGATTGGCTGCGTGTCTTGCTGCCGCCAGGTTTGTGGTCTTGTGTGCTCGATGTGTGTTTTGTTCAGGATTCTCAGAAGGCTGTTTCTCCTGCAGGACCCATTTTGCTGATCATGGTGTATGTTATCCTGTCTGCTCCTGTGCTGTGTCTCTGCCAACTTTAAAAACTGCTTTCAGTTCCTCTACTGTGTAAGGGATGTCAGTATCGTCTGGTCTGTGGCAGGCCGCATCGATCTCCTCCCATCGAATCGGTGCTAGTTGATCCTGAATTCTTCTTGTTTCAGGGGAGAGGTTACCTGAGCTAGTCCTATTGGCGAAGGATGTTGCCAGTTTTTCCGCTTCTTCTAGTGGGTGAGGGTGAGTTGCTACGGGTGTTCTCTTCTTTCCGGCTACTCTGTTCAGCCACTTCCATAGCTCTGAGAGAGATGTGTACTGTGATAGTTTTGTACACCATTCCATCCACTTTCAATTCTTATCTCTTGCAGCTGCTGTTGAACATCATTTTGACTGCTTTTTTTTTTTTTTTTTTTTTTTTTTTTTTTTTTTTTTTTTTAGTAGTTCCCTGTGTTTTCTGTTGTCCTTCTTTTCCTATAAATTTTTGTTACCCTGTTCAGTAGGGTTTTCAGTCTTCTTACTTCTGGGCAGTAGTACCAGGAGTCTTTGTAGGTGTGGTCTCTTCTTCCTACTCTCATGGGCATTGCCCTGTTTGCAGCATTGTGTATAGCCTCAACTAGATCTTTTTCTAGCTGATCTATGTCTTCTGGAGGTGTGTATTGTGCTGCCCACTCTTCGAGGGCTAGACGAAACACAACCCAATCTGCTAGGTCTTGGTTCCATGTCGGAGGGGGTGGCGGTATTGGGCGGTAGTTGCTGCATCTCCAGCTCTGTTCTGTGGCAAAGTGGTCGCTCACTAATGTCGTGTGTACTTGCCACCTTGTTAGGTGTCTGATTGTTGTTGTGGCAAATGTCAAATCTAATCTGCCTCCTCTTATGTGTGTAGGTTGCCCTGAGTTGAGTAGTGAGACTCCTTCAAACTCATCTAGAGAGAAGGCTATGTGCCTCTCCAGGTTGGTTGTGGTCGATGGGGATGATAGCAGAGGGTGATGCGCGTTGAAGTCCACATATAATTGTTGGTGATTTCTGCTGCATGTGCGAAGAGCTGTGGTGAGCTGCAGTTCTCCTGGTTCTTCTCTATGTATTTTTCTATATATGTTGTAATATATCTATCCTCTGGTTTAGCAGTGTGATTCTCACTGCTAGGGTTTCCACATTGTTGCCACAGGGGATTGGGTTGTGTGTTCTTGCTGTTGGGATTGTATTCTTGACGAGAATTGCCAATCCTCTGTCTGTGCCTACGCATGGGGTTGTGTAGACATTATATCCAGTTATTCTGAATTTTGTCCCAGTTGTTAGCATGGTTTCTTGCAGTAGAATGATGTCCACATTTTCTGTTTTGCAGACTGCAATTAGTGTAGCTGCCTTTGTCCTTATTCCACCAGCGTTCCAATTGATGATCTTCAGCATGATTGGTACGTTGAGGAGAACTGTCTGGGGTCCCTTGGTGCGAATGTTATTCCAGTTTCCTCTGTCATGCCTTCAGTGGTTGATGGTGATGATGAGGGTGAGTTGGATGAGTTGAGGGTGTGGTTTATTTGTTCAGAGGATGTGGAAGGTGAGGGGTTGAGGGCGGATGTGGAAGGTAGAGGTGAGGGGGTTTGAGGAGTGGGTTTTGGTGCAGCTTGGGTCGCTGCCTCCTGCATAGTGGTAGAGGGGGAGGGGGGCTTGGAAGCTCCTTTGATGAAGCTCTTAAGAAGTACTTCTATGCACTCTTGGATAGTTTCTGCATTGATGTCTCCCTTTATGATGCGTTTGGAGAAGTCTGTCAATCTGTCCCTGAGATCGATTGTTTTGATGTATATAGACCTTGGCAATGGTTTAGGTGCCTGAGGATTTGTTTTCCTCGGGGGAGGTCTTCTTGATGCAGACCTGGAGCTGTTTCTTTTCCTGCTGGGTCCTGCTTCCCTCCTGGATTCTCCAGCTCTTCCCTGGTATAGAACTTCTTCTGGGCTGAGGTTTTGGTGCTGCCCTTCCTCTTGACAAGCTCCTCTCTCTTCTTGTTTCTTTGGGCAGAGCGGCCTTTACTCTTGCCAGTCTCTCCGGGCATCCCCAGGCCATGGCGATGTGTGCCTTGCTACAGTTGGGGCACTTCGGTGTTGTGGTCTGCCCTCCCCTGCTTTCTTTTGGCAATGCAGTCTTCAGTTGGATGTTTCCTGCTGCTATTGCACAGGTCTCTTGCTTTGCCTGACATTGGTACGTTATGGTGCCAAATTTCTGGCACTTGAAGCACCTTAGGGGTTCCGGGTAGTAAGTTCACCCCATATCTCCCGAACACTCCCAGGTCAACTCTTTCTGGGATGGTCCCTACGAAGGTGACTAGTACAGCCTTGGTAAGTATACCTTGTTTGTTCTTCATTCTAATCGCAGCTGTCACATTGGCTGCGCTCGTTAGGTGGCTTTCAGGCATTTCAAGTGGGTAGCCAACCACTACTGCTTTCTTAATTCTCTCTTCTTCTTCTTTCAGTTCCTTGATGTTGATTGCTGTCGTGTTCCTCAGGGTGATAATCGTTTTTGTATCTCTGGATGAGATGGTCCACTGACCCTGCTTATTGGGCTTAGCCTGAAATTGCAGGTTTTTGAAGTGAAAGTTAGAGTGGAAAAATGAAATTAAAGAACCTGAAACTGTAATCAATTATTGTTATTATTATTACTTTCTGACTCTTTTTACTTTATTGTTATTATTATTATTATTATTACTGTAAATATATATATATATATAGTATATATATATATATATATATTATATATATACTCTACTTGACTTTCTTTTACTTTACTCTACTTTACTTTATTATTACTATTTTATTCTTTCTAATGCTGTTTTAATATAATTTAATTATTATTATTGTAATATTTTCTTTTCTGCTTGAAGGGGGGCCCTATCTAGCCTATTGGTAGCTGCTTACTGACTGCAGCAGTTGCAGCTGGGGAATCTCCTTACTGCTCTCCGAGCACTAAGACGACCCAGCAGTCAAGTCCTACAGTCAGGGAGGTCCTTAAAATGGGGAAGGAATAATAAAACACAAAACAGTTTACTGTTTTCAAGTACACACACTCACAACTTTTCTCTTGGCTTATAGTGCCAATCCTCTCAAACACCTATCTCCTATCCTAGGTTCTTGGCTTATAGGCGCCAAGCCTATCAGTCTGCTGCCACTTGCCACAGACGGCGAGGAGTGGGAGATTTTGACTCTTGGGTCCTGCTTCAACTGGAGTTTTAAGACCACAACGGCTACCAGATTTTCCACAGGAGAGTATGTTAGTAATGGAAGGTTATTTGGAAGTAGAGACTTATTTAAAGTCAATCGTTATTTCCTTATAATATTGGCTGAATCTCAGCAATAATTATTAGGCAAAGCCTTCAAATTTGCAGCAGGCGACGCTGGGGGCGCCCTTCGGCAGTCTACTCTGCAGGAGAGGCAGCAGGGGCGGCCCCTACAGGAGAGCAGACAGCAGGCAGCAGGCAGCAACGGCGGCGGCGGCAGCAGCAGCAGCAGTCGACAGGCCCCTGGGAAGCAGCAGCAGCGGCGGAAGTCGTCGGCAGGCCCTCGGGATCGCAGCGCACAGCAGCAGCGCAGCAGCAGCAGAGCGTATACAGCAGCAGTCGGCAGGCAGGTCTCAGGGAGGAGAAGTTCTTCTCACTGTGGGATCAGTGAGAGAACTGTACCAAGAAAGTCTGCGGGGCGGTATTTATAGCAGCTCGGACCTAGAGTTGCATTCTCATTGGTCGGGCCGGTCTTGGGCGAAGTCGTGGATCTCGCCTCGAAGGTCTTGGGGATTCTCTCGTGCGAGCGCCACAGTAGTGTGCCTGAGGATGAACCTCAGGAATTCCATCTGTAGCAGGAATCATATTATCCTGTGGGGGCTCCTGATTATCTGGCTGCTCTCTGGGAGGCGGTGGGAAGGAGAAATGTTTCTTGCGTGATGTTCAAATTTGGTTTTTCCTTCGCCCAAGACCGGCCTGACCAATGAGAATGCAATTCTAGGCCCTAGCCACTATAAATACCGCCCCGCAGACTTCTTGCTACAGTCCTTCAACCGACTCGTCCGAAGATGACCTGCGAGAAAGTCGAAACGTCACTTGATACCAGCTATACCAGCACCAATACCGCGGCCCCGAACTGAGCTACGGCTACGGAATAATACCGGCACTGAAGACGACCCCTGCTTGACCTGGACCTGATATCCTGTTCTAATAAAAGATTACCTTCAGCATTTATAATTTTTGAAAATTCCCAATTTGAATATTGGCCAGTTACTCAGAAACATCACTGAGCCTGAGAAGCGAGTTGTAAGGAAAATAGAAAAATCAATATATAAAATCAACTCGCTTAATTCTGCCATTCTTTCAACATAATAATAATAATAATAATAATAATAATAATAATAATAATAATAATAATAATAATGCTGATTTTCCCCAGGGCCAACCAATGGAGAGTCCAAAGCTGATCGATTATATTCGTAGAAAATTGCTCGACCCGCCTTCCAAGGGACCGTACAACCTGACAGAACCGAACAAGAAGCATTTCTCTCAGTACAACCAAGGACAGCTCATCGATAAACTGATCGTGAAAGGAGAGGTAAGAGAGAGAGAGAGGGCGTGGGGGGAGGGCGGCGGCCGCCTGATCGTATCCTTAAAGGAAAGGTGTGTGTGGCGCGGGCTGAGTTTACTTAAGCTAGTCCCCCCCCACCCCCGCCCCGTGTCTTAATAAAAAAAATAAATAAATCCAATTGATATTCAGGGATTCAAAATTCTAAAGCAACTATATAATCTGTATCATTGTCATACATTGTAACCTTCTGCCTGCTAATATTAAATCACATCACTATAAAAAAAAGATAGAATAATATTAGTCTACATTTGCCGATGCTGTAAATTCATTTAGCATAACGATCTCTTAGCTTCCATTTCATAATATTTTATAAAATGCTTTCTACTAAAAACATTGAAATCCTAAAGGAAACGAATGGAGAAATTTTCCTGCCACTGAGATTATTCGAACTCACGCTGGTCAGAAGGCAGAGAATTGTCCAAGTGAGGGAAAGTGCCATGACTCATTCATTCCCATTCCCTTTTTGGAATTCAAGGACCCTTTTTAGAATTCAAGGATTCCAGTGACGAGCTTAGCAAGCAAAAAAGGAATTTGACATTACGTAAGAATTAAGATGGAGATTTTTTTTTTTCTTCTCAGAGAAACGGCTTCTTTCTCGAGGTTGGGGCCGTGGATGGAGAGACCTTCAGCAATTCTCTCTACTTCGAGAGGGAGCTGGGATGGACGGGATTGCTGATAGAACCCAACCCGGCGACGTACAAACTCCTACTAGACAAGGGAAGGAAAGCGCACACAATTAACTGCGCCCTTTCGCTTGACCAAAGAGCATCCAAGATGGAGATGACGTGAGCTAAAAATAGGCTTTTCACGGGTTAAACTATTGGGTGGCCAAACAAAAAAAAAAAAAAAAAAAAAAAAAAAAAAAAAAAAAAAAACACGCGTTTGCACGCACACACAAGCGCAATATGTACCCTTTTGCGTGCGAATGCAAAGTTATATTTGGGTAATTTCATTCCTTGAACAAGCGGTTTAGAAAATATTACAAATTGCGACGTAGTGCATCCAGCCCTTAATTTATGCATCCAGCAGATTTTAAATATACAACACCTACACGCATTACACGCACACAAGGGTTAATTTGAATGCACAGGATTTCATCAGCATTACTCACTGGCTGCACACTTTACATTTATCTATGTACGTTGTATCGTGTGACTGAGTATGAAGTTCAATCTCTCTAATAAACTTTCATTGGCCTCTCTCTCTCTCTCTCTCTCTCTCTCTCTCTCTCTCTCTCTCTCTCTCTCTCTCTCATTCCAAAGTATTTTACTGATTAACCATTTAATCGACATCGTTTTTTGTATTTCTCTTTCATCGCAACTCTATATATATATATAGATATATATATATATATATATATATATATATATATATATAATAATATATTTTATGTATATATATATATATGTATATATATATGTATATATATATATATATATAATATATATATATATATATATATATATATATATATATATATATATATATATATATATCATTCAGTTGTATTCTACATAGGAAAATGAAAAAAGGTATGTCTCAGAAAATGCCCAACAGTTTCGTCCTCCAATGGACCTCTTCTTGGAGCGTTTATTAAGGAAAGAGGTAAAGTTTACAGTGCATTGTTTTCCGGACTATTATGAATAAAAGTTTTTCCAATGGATATGAAAAAGTTGTACTAAAACCAAGTAACCTTAGGGGGTAGACTATAGATTCTAATGTGGGATGGTATTGGAAACATATAAAATCCAGTTTTCTGTTTTTCTCCTCATATGAATAAAATGTTTTTCGTGCTAACTTTAGACTGTAATCAATATCTTCCAGTTTAAAATTATTTTCAATACCAACTTGATATTTAAATTCTAGTTCCTCATTGATAAATTCCGGACTGCAGATATTAAGAGCTCTAAGAAACATTGATCTTAATGCTGAGAGTTTTACTTCTACTTTGTGTGAGGAGTAATTGCTAATAATAAGATTGTTATTAGTAGGTTTTCTGTGTATTTTAAACTTGTAGCTAGAACTTACAACTGACCTCACAACTGTAACATCCAAAAATGAGATAACACCATTGTCTTCTTCGTCAACCGTAAAAGTTATGGAGGGAACTAAATTATTGAGGTCTCTTAAAATCTTCTGAATGTCAATAGAAGTTTTCAGTACCGCAAATACATCGTCAACATATCTAACCCAGAGAACAATATCTGCCATAATTGAATTAGCTATTCTAGACACATAAAATTCCATGTAAATATTTGAGAATACTGGGGACAAGCAATTACCCATCTGCATTCCAAATTTTTTTTGGTAAAATTTGCCATTAAAAATAAAACAAGAGTCAACCACGCACAGTCTGATCAGTTCTAAAATTACATGATTAGGCAAAGACATGACATGCTTATTTAGTTCGCTATTTATTCTAAGACGTCGTTGACAGGTACACAGGTGAACAGAGACTTTAATAACATCAAAGCTTACCATTATTATATGTATATATATATATATATATATATATATATATATATACATATATATATATATATATATGTATATATATATATATATTATATGTACATTTAGATATATTACATACATAAATACATACATACATACATGTATATAAAGACTGCGGACAGTCCATTATAATGGCCTTATCATTTGACGTGTGTAAATTTTAATATATATATATATCTATATATATATATATATATATATATACATATATATCTATCATATATATAATATATATATATATATATATATATATATAAGATATATATATATATTGATATATATCTATATATCTATATAGCATTATATGATATATATATATTATTATATATATATATATATAGACATATATATATATATATATATATATATATATTATATATATATAATATATATCCATGTGTGTGTATGTGTGCGCACGCGCTTTCATTTACACTCAAGACTTAAATAAATGCTTATTGCAACCAAATACTCATTCCGGTTGAATAATCAATGAGACTGGCCTTGACAACCGCGAATGAAACCAACTTAGGCACTCGGTGACGTAAACCTCATTCGTGACCGAGAGACAGACGCTGATGAATCCAAGGTTCTCTGAAGAAAAGAAGGAGTTTTATCACTTAACCCACTCGAAGTAAGGCGTCATCATTCAGTATACGAGTCATCGCCAATATTTCTCTAGTTGACGATCATTTTTTTTTTACATTCATTTATCTATTTTTGTACATTCGGCAGACAAAACTTTCGCTTTTGACGTCATCGTACCTGATAGCGATTACAAAATCGTGGAAGTTGGCTATCATTAACGTTGAGAAATCATATAAAAATAAATAAATAGATAATTTAGTCAGTTTCTTGCACCTTTTTCTATCTGCGTTGTGCGCTTATTGGTCTAGGCTAGATACTGGTCGATAAATACATAGAAGATTCGTTTACTTAATCCAATGATTAATCCCTAGAAAACCTTTTACTTAATCCACGGATTAATCCATATAATATCTTTTAATTAATCCACGGATTAATCCATAGAATGTCTATTTTACTAAATCTATGGAAATCATTCCAAATCTGTTTTCCAATTGTTGAATATTATGACGATATCATAACGTTACATCGTTATCACTGTTATTGTTATCATAATTTGTATTATAGTAAATTCACATCAGCCGTGCATTTGAGACGTCTAGGCCAGTCCCTTACGACGCTCCTGATTGGCTGTTGATAAGCCAGTCACGGGCCTGAAAACTCAGTCTCTCTCAAGAGTTCACATAGGTAGTATGTATGTTCCATCTCTCCGAGGGATACGTCTTTCAGGAGAGGTGGAACATGCATCCCGCCTATGTGAACTCTGTCGAGAGACTGAGAGTTTCCAGCCCTGTGACTGGCTTATCAACACCCAAACAGCAGCGTCGTAAGGGACTGGCCTAGACGTCAAATGCACGGCTGATGTGAATCTACTATAGTATTACCATAGACGCCATCATTATTTTTACAGCACCACAGTCTAGATCTATTCATCTCAAAAGATCGGCCTGCAGTATTAATTCATAATTTGTATCATCTCCACTGCATATACTCTATAGAGCTAAAATTAGGTCTTTCGTCAAACTTGTCAGAATTGGCTACACAGTTACATGAAACGTCAAAATTCAAAATGGACTTTGACTGGCAAAGGAAAAGACTTGATTCGTAAACTAGTGTTTCCCCAAACTACCACTCTACAGCAATTCTCTTTGTATTTCATCATTTTTTTTACATTTTCGTCTATTTACTGATAATTTCGTTAATCGTATCATTTTATTTGTAAATAACGCACCTCTTCTTCGTGTATTTCCTATCACCTTTTTTGTTACTTCTTTCAACTGAACGCAATATAATTTGGAAGCTGAATTTCATATCGGTGTCCTGTGGGCTTATTCCTTATGAATAAGGAAATCTTCTGAATAATAAATAATAATAATAATAATTAATTATTAATAACTCAAGTCAGATCTCATCACCAGATTACTTTTCCAGGCGCTTGTTTTCCAAGGAGGTTGCTGTTTTGGTTTCTGTGACGGTGGTGTTGATGTTCGAATCCCCATCAGTTCTGCTACTAATCTTGCTCCTGCATATGTCAAGTTATTTGTTTCTGTGATACTGGTGGTGTGTATTAGGCCCATTATTTCATTGACCTCACTTGTTGTTTTCTCCTTAATTTCTTGGTGTTGTAGGCTTTCATGGAGGGGATCTTTGTTCTCTTTTCTGGATTTTTTTTTATATGGATGGTAGCCAGATACAGAGAGAACAAAGATCCCCTCCATGAAAGCCTACAACACCAAGAAATTAAGGGAGAAAACAAGTGAGGTCAATGAAATAATGGGCCTAATACACACCACCAGTATCACAGAAACAAATAACTTGACATATGCAGGAGCAAGATTAGTAGCAGAACTGATGGGGATTCGAACATCAACACCACCGTCACAGAAACCAAAACAGCAACCTCCTTGGAAAAGGCGCCTGGAAAAGCAAATCATGGTGATGAGATCTGACTTGAGTAAACTGAAACAGATGGCAGAAAAAAGGCTAAGAAGCAAGAAAACAAGGGAGGAACTCAACGAGAAATACAAAGTACAAGAGAGGGGACTAAACAACACAATAGAAGAAGTAAAACAGAGGCTTAAGGCCAAAGCACACAAGATCCAACGGTACATGAACAGAATAAGGGATACCAAACAGAAGAAACAAACTATTCGAACCAACCAGAAAAGACTATACAGCCAACTAAGAGGGGAAGACAACCACCCAGAAATTCCTGAAGCCGAACCAAGTAAGAGACTCTGGGAAAACATATGGAGCAATCCGGTATCACACAACAAACATGCAACATGGCTCCAGGAAGTCAAGGAAGAAGAAACAGGGAGAATAAAACAAAGATTCACAGACTTCACAGACATCACGACAGACACAGTCAGACACCAACTAAAGAAAATGCCAAACTGGAAAGCCCCAGGTCCCGATGAAGTCCATGGATACTGGCTCAAAAACTTCAAGGCCCTACACCCACGAATAGCAAAGAAACAACTCCAGCATTGTATCTCAAATCATCATGCACCCAAATGGATGACCACAGGAAGAAACATCCTTAGTACAAAAAGACAAGAGTAAGGGAAATATAGCCAGTAACTGAAACAGGCCTATCACCTGGCCTACCAAATAATGTGGAAGTTACTAACAGGTAATCATCAGTGAAAGGCTATACAACTACCTAGAGGAGACAAAAACAACCATCCCCCACCAACCAACAGAAAAGGCTGCCAGAAGGAATTGTAGGGGCACAAAAGACCAGCTCCTGATAGACAAAATGGTAATGAAGATCAGTAGGAGAAGGAAACCAACCTAAAGCATGGCATGGATAGACTATAAGAAAGCCTTCGACATGATACCACACACATGGCTAATAGAATGCCTGAAAATATATGGGGCAGAGGAAAATACCATCAGCTTCCTCAAAATACAATGCGCAACTGGAATACAATACGTACAAGCTTCTGGAATAAGACTAGTCAGAGGTTAATATCAGGAGAGGGATCTTCCAGGGCGACTCACTGTCCCCACTACTCTTCGTAGTAGCCATGATTCCCATGACAAAAGTACTACAGAAGATGGATGCCGGGTACCAACTCAAGAAAAAAGGCAACAGAATCAACCATCTGATGTTCATGGACGACATCAAGCTGTATGGTAAGAGCATCAAGGAAATAGATACCCTAATCCAGACTGTAAGGATTGTATCTGGGGACATCAGGATGGAGTTTGGAATAGAAAAATGCGCCTTAGTCAACATACAAAAAGGTAAAGTAACGAGAACTGAAGGGATAAAGCTACCAGATGGAGCAACATCAAACACATAAGATGAGACAGGATACAAATACCTGGGAATAATGGAAGGAGGAGATATAAAACACCAAGAGATGAAGGACACGATCAGGAAAGAATATATGCAGAGACTCAAGGCGATACTCAAGTCAAAACTCAACGCCGGAAATATGATAAAGCCATAAACATGGGCAGTGCCAGTAATCAGATACAGCGCAGGAATAGTGGAATGGACGAAGGCAGAACTCCGCAGCATAGATCAGAAAACCAGGAAACAAATGACAATACACAAAGCACTACACCAAGAGCAAATACGGACAGACTATACATAACACGAAAGGAAGGAGGGAGAGGACTACTAAGTATAGAGGACTGCGTTCAACATCGAAAACAGAGCACTGGGGCAATATCTGAAAACCAGTGAAGACGAGTGGCTAAAGAGTGCATGGGAAGAAGGACTAATAAAAGTAGACGAAGACCCAGAAATATACAGAGACAGGAGGAAAAAGACAGAAAGAACAGAGGACTGGCACAACAAACCAATGCACGGACAGACTAAAGAACTAGCCAGCGATGACAATTGGCAATGGCTACAGAGGGGAGAGCTAAAGAAGGAAACTGAAGGAATGATAACAGCGGCACAAGATCAGGCCCTAAGAACCAGATATGTTCAAAGTATGATAGACGGAAATAACATCTCTCCATATGTAGGAAGGCAATACGAAAAATGAAACCATAAACCACATAGCAAGTGAATGCCTGGCACTTGCACAGAACCAGTACAAAAGAGGCATGATTCAGTGGCAAAAGCCCTCCACTGGAGCCTGTGCAAGAAACATCAGCTACCTTGCAGTAATAAGTGGTACGAGCACCAACCTGAAGGAGTGATAGAAAACGATCAGGCAAAGATCCTCTGGGACTATGGTATCAGAACGGATAGGGTGATACGTGCAAACAGACCAGACGTGACGTTGATTGACAAGGTCAAGAAGAAAAGAAAGTATCACTCATTGATGTCGCAATACCATGGGACACCAGAGTTGAAGATAAAGAGAGAGGAAAAAATGGGATAAGTTATCAAGATCTGAAAATAGAATAAGAAGGATATGGGATATGCCAGTGGAAATCGTACCCATAATCATAGGAGCACTAGGCACGATCCCAAGATCCCTGAAAAGGAATCTAGAAAAACTAGAGGCTGAAGTAGCTCCAGGACTCATGCAGAAGAGTGTGATCCTAGAAACGGCACACATAGTAAGAAAAGTGATGGACTCCTAAGGAGGCAGGATGCAACCCGGAACCCCACACTATAAATACCACCCAGTCGAATTGGAGGACTGTGATAGAGCAAAAACAAAAATATATATAATAATAATAATAATATAATACAATAATAATAATCCTAATAATTTTATTAATTAGATAATCTAAATGTATAATAATTACAGATTTTATTGAAAATAATGGCTATTTCAGCCGTGTTTATTTTGTATAGAAGTTTCTCCATTCTTCTTATTACTGACGAATCTCCTGTGCTCAAATTGGCTATTAAACGCCAAATGTCAAAAACGTGGTATTTGTGAAAAAGAATATATTATACAAAATGCAGTACAAATTGTAGGCAACTTGAGGACAAAAGAAAAGTCAGTAATAAGAAGAATAGAGAAACTTCTATACATTAATAATAATAATAATAATAATAATAATAATAATAATAATAATAAATAATAATAATAATAATAATATTGATATTAATAATAATAATAATAATAATAATAATAATAATAATAATAATAATAATAATAATAGGTTTTGTTAAAAATGATTGCTGCTTCAGCACTATTAATCTTGTAGAGAGTCTTCTCTATTTTTCTGGTGACGGCTTTCTCGTTGTTGCTTAGAATGGTTAGCTACGCACCAAATGGCATCGTAAAATTCGGTCGAGTCATTTTGGTTTATTATTGCTTATACAATTCTCTCTCTCTCTCTCTCTCTCCAACGCGACGTTTCGTCCTGATCCATAGGACACTATCCAGCGATGACTGCTGTGGGACTGAATTCCAGTGGCACGTCCTTCTCCTTATATCATGATGTTGTGGGCTCTTGAATACGGGTTGGAGAACCTCTCCGGCAGGTCGAGTTTTCATTGGTTCCTGGGAAGGTGACTCATGCGGCGAACGTTTTCGAGTCTTGCAGACCTTCTCAGACGGGGAATATCACTGGAAGCCTCTTGATTGGCTTCTACCTGAGTGACGTCACCCCTGGTATTATTCTCATAATGTGCTTCACGTCCAGTGTTGTTTGTTTCATGCGCGCTGGTACTTTCGTTGGGGGGAGAGGGGCGTTGTCCTCCTCACACACGTCAGTATCAGGAACGCTTCATGAGTGGTATTAAAGGGAGGCTTTTGCTCAAGGATAAGTACCAGCGTACATGAAACAAACAACATCGGACGTGAAGCACATTATGAGAATAATACCAGGGGTGACGTCACTCAGGTAGAAGCCAATCAAGAGGCTCCCAGTGATATTCCCCGCCTGAGAAGGTGCAAGACTCGTAAACGCTCGCCGTAAGAGTCACCTTCCCAGGAACCAATGAAAACTTGACCTGCCAGAGAGGTTCTCCAGACCGTACTCGAGAGCCTGAAACATCATGATATAAGGAGAAGGACTCGCGACTGGAATTCACTCCCTCAGCAGTCATAGCTGGATAATGTCTCGTGGATCAGGACGAAACGTCGCGTTGATGAGAGAGAGAGAGAGAGAGAGAGAGAGAGCGAGAGAGAGAGAGAGAGAGAATTGATAGCTAAGCAA
>NC_087204.1:106549926-106602611 GCF_015104395.2 Macrobrachium nipponense
AATATATGCAATCAATTCGCAATTGGGCTGGCCCATTTTTTGAGGGGAACCTAAGGAAGGACTTGAATATTATTTTGTAGGGTTGGTTGTTAAATATTAAAATATCTTGTTCTTATATAAAATATCTCATCTTCTTTCGTATCCTAATTCAAAATGTTGAAAGAGATGTGAAAACTAACCTAACCCATTCTAGTGTAGCTTTCATAGGATATCTAAATTAGCTTATAATAATTAACCTAGTTAACAAAGCTGACATTACTTATTGTCTGATAATTCTGCCTTTTCAGTATAGGCCTCGATTTCAATTATTTATATGCAAAGATAATATTATGATACAGGTTAATTTTAAACTACCTAACAAGTGTAAATGTAAAGTTTAGTAATTTCTAATATTTTTTGAAGTGGTTTTGGCAGATGTCATTTATTCCTGCCATAATAATTGATTAAACCATTTGTGGGAAGAGGTGGTTTAAAAATCTTCAGCCAACTCCTCAATGCCCCCATCCCCCTCAACATGACCTAGGGTATGCTGTAAGGGTGTATGCAAACTGAGCATTTAACCCACAATAGGGCAAATCCTTCTCTGGAAGCCTGCATTATTCTAAATCAGTTGTGTGGTAAAAGTTAGAAATAGGTATACCTAGCAAATTATTTTCTTGCAAATCCAAATTCTGATTAAGGAGAAGTGAAACTAACCTTTCAGATCTTGAAGGCTTATTCTGGGATGTCTAGGCTCTCGTACGGTATGCCTAAGCTGATAATACTTTATCATCTAGTGATTCAGATCTTCTCAATAGTTTTTGATGTGATTTTGACAAATGACATAAGTTTGGTTAAACCATTATGCACACTCTGAAGGCTAACATTATTATTATTATTGTTATTATTATTATTATTATTATTATTATTATTATTATTATTATTATTATTATTATTATTATTCAGAAGATGAAACCTATTTATATGGAAAAAGCCCTTAGGTGCTATTGACTTGAAATTCAAGCTTCAAAAGAATATGGTGTTTATTAGGAAGTAAGATGAGATAATGCAAAAATTAGAAATATACATAGAGATGCAACCTAACCTAGAGCGCCAAGTTCCACCTGATTGAGAAGCTGCCCGCCCCCCCCCCCCTCCCATCCCTACTCTTCCCCTTCCTGTCATAAAACTTCTGGCCCTGTCAAAAAAAAAAAAAAAAAAAAAAAAACAAAAAAAAAAAAAAAAACAATCTCTTTAACCTCACCTTCCATAACCTTACCTATGGACCTGGGCGTACTGATTACCCCCCCCCCCCCCACCTGTCTATGTTGCATAAATCATAAACAATATTTAACAATATTTGCTACGTTGCTCACATACCTTGTTTATTTGCTGTTTTCTGCGTACCTTTCACAAATCTACCCTACGCCTGAGGTTTTGGTCTGCCCCCTGTGGTACCCATTATTGTCAGAGCTATTGGGTACACACATCCGTGTCAAAGTCACAAGAGTCCAGTCTGGAGCTATTAGAAAAACTCTAGGCTAGGCTGTTTAACATCTAAAATTACACACCCACTTGACCATTTAAATTTCTCAGGGGTATTGTTCCCATGAATTTTCTTTGGAAGTGGAACCTTACGTGGAAAAGTTTTGCCCAGATCTGCCAGGGCATTATCACAGTGATGGTTACTGGAGGATTGTCTTAACATAGTACACAATGTACTGAAGCATTACATAGCCATTTTGTGATCATAAATCATGTTGCTTGGTACATTTTGCACATAATTTTACTTTCACTGTAGTTATGAGAGATCTGAAGGGAAGCATCGCATTACTGTAAACTTACATGATGTACTACTGTATTTAGTAAAACACTTATGTTTACTACATTACTTCCTTTTGTCAACAGCATGCTGAATTATCGACATGCTCATACCCCTTCTACCCATCCACATGTTGCGCCCAGTATGGCTCACAATACAAATATCATCCCTTGGAAAGAAGACTTTTTTCCACTCACTTTGTTGGCCAAAATTCATGTGTTCACCACAACAGATTATTACAAAGGAAAGCTAACGGTTGGAATGCCAATGTGGCTATGAATTATTATTCTTACCTTAGTGAGTTGTAGATGTGCTTTTTTAGATGAGAAAATTATGCTTAGAAGTAAAGGGGTACCATATTACTAATTTTTGCAGTGTCCCATGCTAGTCATACTGCAGTGATAGCCATAGTGGGAGACTTCTAACATGTGAGCTAATACAACAAGGGGATTTTAATGTTATGAAACCTGCTTTTTTATATACTAGTTTTGTTAAAGTAACTACGATTAAAGTAGAACATGGAGTTTTGTAATGCATACAACGAGTTTGTCAGTCTGTTAAATCTGAAATATCAGTAGCAGACAATTGTACTTTATCTTTTTTTTTCTCTATATTGCAGGGAGGGCAGAGGAGATCCATGATGCCCTACGCCAACGTATTCTCGTCATTGATGGGGCGATGGGAACTATGATTCAGCGCCACAAACTAGAAGAGGATGATTACCGTGGAGAAGAATTTAGAGACCATGAGTGTAATTTGAAGGGAAACAACGATCTTTTATCCTTAACACGACCTCAGATTATTCTTGGGATTCACAAGGTAAATACATACTGTATTTTGCCTCATGAGATCTTACTCATCTGTCTCCAGTGTTGTGAAAAGTGGAGAATATATTTTGTTTTGTAGTAGGGTAATCCTTCTGTTATCATCAAGCTGCAGTTATATTAATTTTTTTTTAAATATCTGGTGGTATCTTTTAGGAATAATTTTTATTAGCTTGTCAGTCACATATATTGTAATACGTTCGATGATTTGAGTAAGACTGTAAATTTGTGCATGCTAATATTCTATTACAAAATGCTGCACTCTTAATAAAACTATCCCATTAAACCCAGTACTATTGTATATCTTGAGCTGTCTCCTTGCTAACCTAATGTTGCATTTTTCTTGTTTATGTAACATATGACTTCCATCATTTTAGATAACTTGTCTATTCTATAATTCTATTGCAGGAATACCTTGAAGCTGGTGCTGATATAATAGAAACCAACACATTCAGTGGAACATGGGTTGCTCAAGCTGATTATCATCTCCAGCATATTTGTTACAGGTATTGCTTTAAGTATTACAGGCAGTCCCTGGGTTATGATGGGGGTTCTGTTCTTGAGACGCGTTGCAAGCTGAAAATCGTCGTAAGCCGGAACATAGTAAAAAATCCTAAGAAAACCTCACTTTGTTCATGAAACTTACCTGTCAGATATATATATAGCTGTATTTTCTGAAGTCCGACAGAAATTCAAAAACTTCCGGCACACACAGTGGTCGGCCAGGTGGTTAGTACCCATTCCCGCCGCTGGGAGGCGGGTATCAGGAACCAGTCCCATTTTCTATTCATAATTTTTCTGTCGCCGGTGCTGGAAACACCTGTTTTCAGTACCTCCGTCTTAGGATTTTGGAAACTTCATGGCCGCTAAATATCCTAATTGTCTTTTGATTTATTGACTTGGATTTGTGGCTAGGCATACGCTATCTTAAATTGTTTTGAATATGATTTCATTTTTTGTTATATCTTGAATCTAGTTAGGCTGTTTCAGAGGGTGTTGTCTGCTAAGATAGGGTGTGGCTACCGAAGCTTCGGTAGTTCCGCACTCGATATGCACGAGGGCTATGTGTCTTGCTTCTTTGTTGAGATTTGTCATGTAAGGAGTTTGATGAGGACTTTGTCTTTAATTTCCGTAAGGAAAAGATGTATGATTCATATGTACGCAATTAATCAGTAAACAAAGTCAGGGTAGGCTAACCTACCTGTAGACTATTTTGCCTAACCCTGTAGTATGGCCTACGGGCTATAAATATGTCTCGTGAGGTAATGCCCTTTACGTTATAGATTCCATCTGTATCTTGGAATCTAAGGTGCTCGCTCTCCTATCATTGTGGTGAAAAGTGCTACTTCTGTAGTGTTACTCCTAACCCTAAGTAATGTTGCCTTCGGGCCCTAAACAGTTTCTGTAGAGGGTATTGACCTTTCTCTGATACTCTATCGATTCGTAACTTAGAATCGAAAGTGCTGGCTTTGGAGAGCAAAAAAGTGAAGTGGCTAAGTGCAGTGACAGTGCCCCTTATGTAGTGGAGGGTGCGTCAGATCGGCCTTATTTCGCCTCTAGGCCGGGACCTCTGCTTGACTCCCAGGAACAGGGAGAGAGCATGTCGAAAGCCGAAGGAGGGTTACGAGGAACTCCCACCGATCTGACGTGCCTTCGGCAGACCTGAAGTTACTCCCAGGCTGCAAAGTGCGTGCACGAATCCTGAAGGATTGCTTCTCGTCCTCCGAAGCGTCCTCCCTGCACAGGGTTTGGAGCTTTCGGAAGGACTCGCGCCCTCTAAATAGAAGCTTTATAGAAGAGGACGTTTCACGTCCTCTCTCTCTCTCTCATCGTCATGCGTTGCAAGTGAGAAGTAAGAAGGCGAACGTCGCCTGAACTCGTGTACGTCTTTCCACCGAGAAAAAGGGAAAGCAAGTCATATTAGCAGGACGCTTTGAGCGCGGACGTCCTAGCTTTGTTGCTGTGAGAATAAGAAGGCGTTCCCTCGCCCCGCGTATTCTCACACGAATCAACCCTTCACCTGAGACTGCTTCGTGCAGTCGGTTTTGTTTTCTCCTCCCGAGATGTCTAATGCTCTTCCCTGAAGGCAGTTTCGCTTGCATTGACGCCTGTCAGGAGCGTGACGCTTTTCTGCACGCTTTTTTTTTGACGCTCAGGCCGGCTTTGGACGGGACGTTCGGATGGACGCCAGGCGCCGCAGCGCGGGTGCACGCCAAGCGCGCACCAGTAGACGCCGAGGCCGAGCGCACGCCAGTGGATACCGAGCGCGAGCGGCGCGCTGAGAGTGCTCGCTGCTCGCCAGTGGACGCCGAGCGGGCGCGCCGAGAGTGCTCGCTGCTCGCCAGTGGACGCCGAGCGTGCTCGCTGCTAGTCAGTGGACGCCGAGCTGCCGGCACGCCAGGTGTGTCGCCTGGCTGAACGTTTGCTGTTGAAGTCTTCAAGCTGATTTGGGCCTAAAAGATTTTTACCTAACTTCGGTGATCCCTTCTACATCGCCTGCGAAGAATGTGAAGTAAGCAGTGCTTCGGAGGAAGCATTAAAGTGAAAAGGCAACTTCTTTTTTCGAAACCCAGCAAGACCACGGGAGGTTTTCGTGAATTATAGAGGTCTTTGTCAGTAATATTGCTTTTCGTAAAGTCCAGGATTGGATGGAGTTATGGAAAGCTCAAGGAAAGATCTCTTTTGCTCTACCGCAGTCAAGACTTTGCGGTAAGGAGCTATGGGTTATGTAAAAGCTCGACGTCCTGCACGTCAGGACTCTCGGCAACGTTCAGTAGGATTCTTGCAAAGGCACTCATCAAAAGGAGGAAAGCGCAAGACAGGACTTCCTTTGCCATACTGCCAATAAATTTTGATACGGGAGAGGAAGCTGGTTGGAGAGTTTCTTCCTCTTCCCAGGATAATTTTGCAAGCTTTTTAGCCCATCTGAAAGGGCTTTTCAGATGATAGATTTTGTTAGTTCCTAGTCGGGACTACGCTGCCGAATTGAACATCGTCGTTCTACCTGTCGTAAGCCGTCTCTTAACAGGATTCTTGCCCCTTCCTCGTTTGAGACGGGAATCGAAAATAAAATGCTCGACTTCCTGGATTGCGTTTTGTCAATTCAGTGAATTTCCCCCATTGACAATATACTATCGTTTTGTCAAGTAAGTGGGTATCCCCTCATTGACAAATTATCTCTTTGTCCCGTAAATGGGTTAGTTCTCATTGACAAACTTCTCATTAACTTTATATTGCGTAAGCGGATAAGCTCTTATTGACAAGATTCGGAAGAGCTCTCATTCATCATTCGCAGACTCGTACAAGAAAATAGACTTGTAGACTACGTCAATGAACGCTTATGTCCAATAACATAAGAAGCTTGAGCTGTCCGCTTCAATTCTCTTGAGTTTTGTTTATGAAACTTGCCTGTCAGATATGGATGTAGCTGTATTTCCGAATTCAGCTATAGTATATATGTCTGCCAGGTAAGTATGAAAAAACTTTATTGCAATATAATATCATATTTTGCCTTGCGTTATTTTACTACTGTTGGTTCAAGTCATATACGCTTGCTGTAGTTACCTCTTCGGATGGCAACCGAGAGGTCTATTGTCTATTAATTTAAGGACAGTTTAATCGTTACTCCCTGCAGCCTTCCAGGAGTTTCCGATTTATCTTTTACCGTTGTATGGTAGTGTTATGTCGACACAAACGCATCTATCTATATTTAGCGTTTTCTGTTTCGCTTAAATATACCAGCTTGAGAGTCTCTTTATGCTAAAACAAAATTACGGACCTATTTCTTCGTAGAATAGGGTAGCTGGCAACCCAGGCATAAAGTTAAGAGACGACGATCGTAGCTGCTGCTGTCACTGTCCTCTCCGCCAGTCCAGTCAAACGAGGCAGTACCAGCTCGTTCGCTGTCATGCGCGGTAGGTTACGTCTCTCTCTCCTGCGGGATTGATCTGGACTAACCGTATCTCTGTGCTGGCAGTTACGTCTCTCTCTCTCCTGCGGATTGACTGACTAACTGTATCTTCTGCCCTACAATCACGGACTTTAGCCTAAGATTGAGGGGATTTCTTACATGAATGAATAAACATTGCATTCGTTTTGCCTTACTATGTTCTCAGAGATATCTCTTACTCCTTTCGGTGCTCGTTACCGCACGGTATAGGACTACGAGTCTACCGCAACATTTCACTATTATATGCTCTCCTGCTTAGGCAAAGCGCAGCCTTTTTAGGGAAGTAAACATACTGTGTGAGGGAATGGATGAGCTTGCTGGGGACCATTTCCTTCCTAAAGAAGTTTGTTTCCCTGAATAGACTGCAATTCAGACCTCTACAGTTTTTTCCTACCGGGAAACTGAAATATTTTATTAAAGATCTAGGAATGTTATTCTGAACATCTCTCGGTGCGTTAAGTATCACTTGAGGTGATAGAAAGAAGGTGCCGACATCTGGAGAGGGTTTCAGATGTCCTGGATCATAATCTGAAAGAAGTGGAAGCATTCTGTCGTCCCTCCAGTCCTGGAAACGAGTTTTTGGAACAGTGTCCATATCCAACTCTTGATCTTCCACAGCTCTCTCATATCTTAGGAGGTATCTTCTCTCGGTCCCTGTTCGGGTTTACGAGAAAGAGCCTATTATAACAACAGACGTAGAATGTAACGATCCTCTAGAGGTTCGTTACAGGATTGCAAAAGTCCGTACGAATCGTCTCGATCGACGGCAGCAACTACTGACTTCCGAGTGGAATCTTTCTTTAGAAGTATGTTGAGTCATGGAGACTTTAGGGACGTCCTTTCATACATCTCTTCGCTATGATATTGAACAGGGATGGATGTTTAGTCTCTTTTCCCTTTTTAAACGCTTAGGAAATGTAATAAGATGATTTATACCATCACAGGGAGCGACAATGACGCTAATCGCCCCATGTTGGCCTCAAGATCCTAGATTCACAGAGGTTCACGTCCTTCCAAGGACCTTTTCCGAGAGAGTCGGTCTACTTTAACACGAAGGTACCTATAACCTCTCCGCTCTGAGTCTGACTACGTTCAGACTATCGAGATGTTGACAGCATAAGATTGCCGTCTTCCCTTTCCGTTTGAAGAATGGGATAAGCTGGCAGTCACAACTATTAAAGAATACGCAAATATGTTGTTGACGGCCTTTGGGCTCAGAGATTTGCTTCTGTCAAAACAACAAAGCCCTTCACGATCTTTGAGTTCTGTGGAATCTCGAAACTCGCTCACCATCTACTTTTTGTCTCACCTGTTTTCTCAGTCAGAACACTCGTGCGAGATCAGGAGACACATAGTAGCCCTGAGTTTCTTGTTGACGAAGTCGGTTGCGTTTACACACCCCCGATGATCGTTTAACATGAGACCAGGTTGGTGGACTGTCAGGCATTCGTCCTTCGGGACTGAATCGCCTTTTTTGCTCCTCGCTCCTTTCTCCTGGCACCAGAAGCTCGAGTCAGGAGTGGCTCAGGAGTTGATTCGCTAACGACGTTGGGTTGCTTCATACCCCAAGGTTTGCTTAGCTTGAATCACCCAGGCAGTCCAGACACTCATCCTTCAGCGAAGAATAGTGCCCTTATGGTCTTCAGGGTACAGCCTTGCTGTCCTTGATGCGTCTGACTGGTCAACTGGTCGGTCACCTGACTTTAGTACAGACTGACTGACTGTGCATGTCCAGATCGAAGCTTTCAATATGGAACTTAGAGACATAGTCTGGAAGTTTCTTGATGTCAAAGCATTCGAACATCTCCTACCTGTTAACTTCTTGCACGTGATCAGGAAGGCCCTTTTCTAACCACCCTAGATACAACAAAGAGGGTTAGTGAGGTTTTCAGCCATCGTCAGAAGTTTTTGGCATTAGAGAAACACAAGGCGGTGCGTTTCTCTAAGCCTTCCGTTGTGGCCTAAGAATGAAACCCGTCTTGTTCTTTTGGGCCAGGAGCTTTGGAATCAAGGATGGCACAAGTTAGTGGGCAGGAGCCAGAGAGTCCTGTGCCCTGTCAGGTCTCTCAGTTTTATCTACATAAAACTCAAGAAAGTCGAAGTCGTACGGACAATCTGCAGTGTTCCGAAAAGACCAGACTTGCCCATATCGAAGAACACCCTGGCTTTATTGTTAAGGAGTTCTTTCAAAAAGCTCCTTCATTGTGTTGGCACAAAGATTTTGAAATCTTTTTGATTGAATGCTCACGAGGTGAGGGCGCGGCCTCGGAAGCATTTCAACAGAGCATGGCACTCAGCAACATCCTGAGTACCATGTTTTAGCGAAGCAACTCTGTGTTCAATTCACACTCCCTGCGAGATGTGAAGATGGCATATGAGATCTGCTGCTCGCTAGGGCCATACGTGTCTGCAGACACAATCTGGGGGCAAGTAGTACCACTCATCCTATCCTGTGAGAAAATGGTTAGGAAGAGCTCTTAATTTAGTAGTTGAGTCGCCGACAACGGTGACTTCTTAACTCTTAAGCCTTAGTTAACACACCTTAACTTTGGCTAGGTTGGTCAGGTGGTGATATATATTTTTATATATATATTTATTTTACTTCTTAGCCCTCATGGTATGGTCAATATGGTCTAGTCACGTCGTGTCTCGCCCCTGTTGACAGATCATCTGGAGTGCACCAGCTATATAGGTCTCTACCTCGCTGGCAACTCTAGTAGCACAAGCAGACTTACGTGGCAAATAACCACGAAGCCAGCAATGCTAACAGGTGGAACCAAGATGTAAATCATCTGCATGCATTTGTTTCCCAAAATCCTTCTATTCTGTCCCTTCCCACCTCCAACGGTGGGATTCAGCTATATATATATCTGACAGTAAGTTTCATGAACAAAATGATATTGTTATGATACTGAAAGTTTGTTCAATACTTTACCTGGCAAGATATATATAATTTAAGTACCCCCACCCCCCCACCTCCCCCTCATGGGGACATGTGGAAAATAAAAATTATGAAATAGAAAAATTAGGGACTGGTTTCCTGCAACCCCTACCCCCCTCCCAGCGGCGGGAATGGGTTAACTAACCACCTGGCCGACCACTGTGTGTGCCGGAAGTTTTTATTTGAATTTCGGTTCGGACCTCAGAAAATACAGCTATATATATATCTCCAGGTGGGGGACCGAGGTAAGTTATGAACAAACTTTTATTTTGTATCATAACCATATCATTTTTAATGGTTTGGGTGCATTTGAAAACTATGTAAACCTCTGCATTCTTATTGCAAATTTTTAACATAAAAAAACCCAAAACCCTTCCAAATATTGATTATTTTGCTGCATTTTTAGTGTCCATATTTCATCTGCCAGATCAGCGTTTGTAGGCGTCGTAACCCTGGTGAAATAATTTCTGATGAACATAATTGGAAAACAAGCCGTCCTTAACCTCGGAACTTCGGTGCCTCAAGCCTTGTCGTAACCCGGGGACTTGCCTTTGTTGTTTTTTCTCATTATTAGCCGTAATTCCATATACAGCCACTGCGCAAAGCGAACTGTTTTTAGCTTATGTTGCATTGAATTATAACTTATTATGGATTCGGTTACCTCCTATTCTTTAGGTTGAATCTGGAATCAGCTCGTCTTGCGAGACTTGTCTGCAGATGAAAGTGAACAAAAGCTAACAGGTAAAGAACCGACGGATATGTTAAGCAGGTAGCTATGGACCCAACAAAATCGAACTCTATCTATTATCTCCTTCTGTCGAGCGAACCCGATTTCAGGAATTTATTAGTGAGTTATCTGGAGAAGTCAATTGGGGGGGGTTGTTTTAATAGTATCAAGCAGAAAATGTTGACATCTTTATTAGGTCATTCAAAAATATTCAGTTATAACATTTAAACAGACTTAAAAATGAAGTGTCATTTAGAAAAATTATAGGCTAATAAATAACATAACGTTTTGGGGGAGGTTGGAAAATTCAATATTCCTTCCATTTCCTTTACAAGCTTTTTTGATGAAATTGAGGTTGTCAAGCATACTCTGAGCAAGCAAAGGGCCTTCTAGATGGAGGTGTTTGATATTCTTCTAGTTGGAAACCGGTATTTGACACTGCAACATTCCAAGCTGCCCTGCCCTTTGCCATTCAGACTTTGTTTGAAAGAGGACTATTGACCCCAGTACCTGTTTTTTGTAAGTTGGTTGTTGTCAAATTTGAGGTTTGGTTTCTGTTTCTCTAGATATTTATCAGTGAATTTCAACTTTTGTCCCACCCATCCACGACTTGTCAAAATGCCTTGCTCATCATTGTGATTTTCAAAGCCATCATATTTTTTCATTCATACCATTGGTTTCAATCTGGAAATAAGAATTTTTTTTTTTTTTTTTTTTTTGTTTTTCCTAACCATTATTTTGTTCCATGAAACTTACCATGTCAGATATATATATAGCTGTTTTGTTCCGATACGTAATACAAGACCATCGGTCCTTTTAAACAATAGGAAGTACTAGCGGCAGCTGGAACGGTCGTAATCTTCGAACAAGGGATAACGGTAGTTAACTGCTTTGTCCGACCAGTTCGCGCGCCCGCGCGACTGGGAGGTAAACAAATCACGTTTTGCTTTCGGTAGCCAAGGGTGTTGAACGGACGGTGTTCTGTCATCGCTCTCTGGCCCACGCTTTCAATCGTCGTATGCTTTGTTTTAGTATTGGGTGTTTTGCTACTAATGGTTTTGTTTTGTCCTTGAAAATGAAGACTGTAAGGTTACACTGTTTTCATTTTCATTATCATTATTTAATTTGTTAACCGCTCGCGGGCCGGAGTCATGTATTTGGGTGCGAAAGTGGTGTAATTGAAAAATTTGTTAAGTACCTTTTTTTTGTCATTTATATTTTTGTTGCCCTGTTGCGTTCGTTTACTAACCGAGAGGTGTGATTGCGCTCGCACGAACCTTTTTATTTTGTATTCAAATAGAATGCAATGAAAGTGGATTTCGCAATTGCCAATATTCTTTTCATTTTTCCTTTTATTGATTGCATGAATTTAATCTGGATCAATTTTGCGTTCTTACCCGGGAATTGATCCTTAAACGATTTTTTGTGACTGTGAACGATGTGAAATCGCAAGTGCAGTATTCTGGTTTCATTTTCAATATATAGTTTTGGTTGTGGGTGGGGGTAGCATCATATTATTGGATCAATGTTTCCGATTCTTACCCGGGAATTGATCTTTTTCTCCCAAGTTTCTATGAAGTGAATCCGCAAGGGGCAGTTATTCCTGTTTTCCATTTTCACAATATTACTTTTCACTGCTGTGCGGGGGTTGGTGGGAAGCGAAGGTCTGGCCAGGAACGTTCGTCGGAAAGCTCTCCCACCAGCGACTCCCTTGGTAGCCGATTTCTTCGTTCTTCCTTCCTTGCCCCTCCCGCCCCCCCTCAGCGTTCTTCATTTGTATTTGTATTTGGGTCTTCCTTGCGTTCGGGGTGGGGCATGTCTTTCCCCCGCCCCGTTGCGTGAGGGAACCCCTCTTACTAATCTATCTATGTTAACCTACCGCAGTTGCTACAATCCTACCTTGGGCGACGACCTTGGATTGATAGATTGTAGATCCTCACGAGGTTTGTACTCGTTGTCGGGGGGCTCGAGTGCTCCCGGCAACGAGCCCCTGGGTGGTAACGTTTGTATGCCATTCGTCCAGAGGCGCAGTGGGTGCTGTACGAGGACCACAAGAAAGTCATCGGAAAGTCCAGTGACTCTTTGGTAAACCGACCGTCCAGTTTTGTACTCGGGGTCTTCCTTCCGCTCTGGGTGGGTTTTTCCTCTTCCCCCCCAGGCGCGAGGAAGCCCCTCTAACTAACCCGACTGTTGCTTCCGGCAGGTTTTGTTTTTCCATCCAGCGAAGGACGACCTGGGACAGGGTGGTGTGAGTCGCTGGGAACTGCAGGGGATTTGATTTCAGCGGTTGGCTGGGGTGGTCGGTGCAGTGGTCACTCATGATACTGGTTAAACCGAACTGCAACAACCAACCCAATCTCGACCACCAGCCATAGGAGAGGTCACCCGCCGCCTGGTGTAACACACCACATGTCATGTCGGTAACACCCAACGGCTTGCAATTCCCAAGAACCATTCCTGCCGTGCCAATTCAGGACGGTGCCCCCACCGCCACCTGGGTTGTTCTTTGTATTGCCGACCCCGGGACTGGCCGCTGCCCAAAGAGTGCCCACCCCCCTGGACCTGCCGCCAGTTGCCGAGGATGAACGGTTAAGCCTTGCCGGACAGGACGCCTGGTCTCTCCATGGTGGTACCTTGCCGGTTGCCTGCCGTACCTGTTGCTGGTCCCAGCCGCTCATTGTTCCCCTTTCAGGATCATGGTGCCTGCCTGCTTCATTCACGTTTCAGATGGTTCCTGGCTGTTCCTGGAACCTTTTGTTCCTGTTGTTCCTCGCTGTTGTGATGCTGTCACAGTCTCAGGTTCTTTCCGGACCAGGTGCAGTCCGGGGCCCTGTTGCTTCGGCGAACTGCCCCTGGCTTCCCTCCTGGATGGTAATACCGCTGACGTCTGTCCCATGCTGGAGCCTGGCGAAGAAGAAGAGGAAGGGAAGGAAGGAAGGTGGTCCGTCGTCGTCTTCGTCGTCTTTTCTCGTCGTCCGCTGCCATCTCCTTCCCCTTCCGACTTATAAGGCCAAACAGCCGAAGGAAGAAGAAGGTTTTGCCTCCTTCCCCCCGCTAAGAAGGACCTCCTTCAGGGTGATCTTCTAAGGGGCCGGGTCCCGGCTCGCTCAGGCGAGCTTTGGGTGGGCTTTCTCTTCTGCTGGTCCTCCTGTTCCTTCGGGAACGGGGCCCGTCGCTTCTTCTGCAAAGAAGAAGTCCTACGGGGACCAGAGGGCACCAGCCTCGGCTTGGTGCGTTCCTCACCTGGGTGCTCTAAGCGGGTCCTGCCGCTAAACCAGGTTCCGTCTCGGCCGCCATTTACGTTCTCGATTCGCCGATTGGAACGCTCGATTGGTGGAAACGCTCTTTCCAACAATAACCCGTCCAGCCAAAGTTTTGACGCCCGAGCTCGCTCACCGTCAAGACAGCGGCGCGGAGCAGAAGACTGGCGAGAGTCCGTTGCACACGACCTCCTCGCCAGGCCAAAGTGGTAACGCTCTCGGTGCAAGCGATTTTTTCAAAAAACACTTGGCTGCTACGGGCTAACGTTGACGGTCGCATGATCAGCCAACTGGGTTGAGGCGAGGAAGGAGTCCCCGCGGTCCAAGGGCCGGTACCAAGCCACGGCTGGTAACCAAGCGCCTCTACGCTCCCCGAGGGAGGACGCTGGCCGGCTCTCGAACGCTATACAGCGCCTAGCAGGTCACCCGTGCCGTCCGCCTCCCCAGATAGGGAACCTGGTGCAGGAGACGGTGACCAGCGGCAGCTCCGCCTTGACCGCTAGAGGGGATCGTCTCGACCGTTCGTCAGTCCGAGCCAATCGCCCCCATGGCGAGCGGTTAAAGGCTAGGCCTGCTGCTCGACCGTCACCATGGTGCGGGTTGACGATCAGCAGCAGCCCTCCAACGACGCACCTGGTCCTGCCAGCGAGCGGGGGGGTGGGGGGAAGCGTCAGGTCTGCCTCTTACCCTCCATAACGGGTTGAAGGCGAGGAAGGGGTCCCCTGGCGGTCCGTCCGGTACCAGCCACGGTCTGGTACCATCGGGCTTCGACGCTGGCCGGAGGGCCCTGGCGCGAGAGGCGCTCTCCGGTTCTCAATCCAACCAGTGACAGCGAGCCTAGTCAGGTCCCACCTGACGCCGCTCCCCATCGGGAACCGGGCGGGAGAAGACGGTAACCAACGCAACAAGCTCGCCACCTGACGCTAGATATCCAGCGTCGACGTTCTCAGCCAAGACCTCTTCGCCTCAGGACGAGCGGCAAGGCTAGGCATGCTGCTCCGAGTCGCCACCTCGCTGGGTTTTGACGATCAGCAGCCAGCCCTCCAAGCACGCGGGGTCCTGCCGAGCGAGCTAGGGGGGAGCGTCCAGGTCTGCCTCTCCTGTTAAACCTTTCAACCTCCTCGGGCTACGCCGGGAGGAGGCTAGGTACCTATGAGTGATCGCGCGAGTTGCGCCTCGCTCGCGACCCCATGCGCTATGAACGCCCAGTATGGACCAGGCACGGTTCCTAGGTACCGACCAAGGACATACCTCGCCAATTGAGCTGGGAGGCGAACCGTCAGGTTGTCTGCCGCTCTTCCTCCTTTCTGAAGGAGGAGTATCTAGGGGATCTGGTTTCTTGTTGGAGGGACTGGACGGTCCTAACTTTGCCTCCGCAAGACTCGGTTACTCCCGAGATACAGAAGGAAATTTGTGCAGAAGTCATTAAGCTGATTATCGTCAGCATAAGATAGACCCTGGGGCGGAAGGATTGCCGCTCCCACCAGCCCCAGAACGTCCCACGTCCTCTGCTTCGAGTCTTTGGTTGGGGCCCGAGAGGGGAAACCCAAACCTACGGTGGGTCTGGTCCTTCCAGCGATCAGGGTAGCCTTTCGCCGATTCCTGTCTCGAACCAGTGGTCTCTCGTCTCGGACAAGAAGGCTCTCGTCAGTTTCATGGCCGGGTCGATCAAGCTACTTGTCCTCCTTCCACCTCCTCGACTGCGACAGCGGCGTTTTTCTACGTGTCCTTCGGACCAAAACGTCGTTTAAATACCCTTCCTTGTCGGTCCTCCTGAGAGGTTTCGACCTCGACGAGGACTGGAATGCGTTCGGAGGGACGGTATAACGGCTCTCTCCCCTGGGTGGGTGGTTTTTTTTTTCCCCCCCCCAGGGGGTTTTGGGGGGGGGGGTGGGTCTATCAGCCCCCACCCAGACTACGTTCACAGGTGCTGGCAGTACCCTTACCTACAGTGAGAGTTCGGTAACCCTCCGTGGGGGGGAAAAAAACACCGTTTTCCCTCCTGACGATAACGGTTTCCCAGACATCTGAGAGGCCACATCGACGCAAGGCGATGGCTGCTCCTACTCTTTTCTCCAACCTTGCTCGTTTCCACTGGGTGGAAGGCGATCGAAGTAATCCAATTCCTTCCCCATTCCCCCCTCCCTTCCTTACGGCTACGAGGGAAAGGGGTAAGGATCCTACAGAGAATTTCTTTGTATGGAATCCCACGTTCGGGACCTGCGCTTACCGGTAGGGACCGTTCGGGTCCTACCTGACGTTAAGCCCCGTCCGGTCGTTGATGGATGGAATCCTGCTCCATTCTCGATTTCTTTCTTACGGGAATCGAGCGGACCACCATATCCGATATTCGTTTGAAACGAATTCGGTGGGGTTTTTCGGCAGACTGCTTAGAATTCTACAGGAATTTTCTAGCGCATTTCATAGTGTTTTCTGGTTTTTAACGATCTTCAAACCCACGTTAACGCTAGACCCACGGTCCAAAGTGATGCGAGACGATGAGAAATCCCCGATATGTTTACACGATAATCGGGAATCCTCGCCTATGCTCGAATTCCTGGAATTTCTAGCATTTGTGAATAAGACCTGCTGCTGAAGAAAGAAACTATCTCACAGTAGGCGACCGCACCTGGCAATAGAGGAGATCGGTACGGGAAATTCCAGTTTGGCTTGAACTATCGTCTTGAGTATTCTGTTTCACCATTGAAGCTTTCCTTCGCGAAGACTTCTCCTTCACTCTCCTTTGCTTTTCCTCTTTGATAGAGAAGCGAAGGTGGGTCGATCTCCAATCCTTTGATTTTTGTTTGTTTTTTTCTGAAGGAAAGAATTTTAGGATGGAGATCGTTGTTCAGAATCCTACAAATATTATCTACGTAATATTAACCTCGCGACCATGGATTCTGCTAAGCAGTTTGAATTGTCCTAGGGGTTAGGGCGCATAATCCTATGTTATTCCTACGGATTGCGACTTAGTAGACGATTAGTATTCTAAGATGGAACATGGCAACTCGGGGTTGCCTTGCAACCTGCTCCCAAGGAATTTTTGTTCAGTTTTCAATTTTATATACTTATGGTTTTGTCACGACAACACCAGTTCAACTTTTATATTTACCGAAATTGCGTTTCGCCTAAATATAATTGCCCGAGCAATATCTTTTATGCTCGGTAGTTTCTCGGCCGAACGGCATTTCCTTCGTGGAATAAATTGGATTACCTGGCAACATCAGGATGACGAGTCAGGCAGGCTTCAACCCACTGCGTATTTGAACTGCCTGATAGCAGCTCAGTATCGCTGGGCCTCCGATATTTCACGGTCATAGTATGTCTCTCTCTCCCCTGCCTTGATTGACCTACCGAAACCGTATCTCTGCCTAACGAATCATGGAGACTTAGGTCTCTGATTCACCGGGGATTTGCTCGCAATAATGAAGGACCGTCTACCTGCGGTGACGCTAAAAGGAATTCCATCGCCTTCGACATTGCGATGAATTTTCAACAGAGATTATCTCTTGGACTCTTTCATCTTCCTGTTTTACCGCACGGTAACAGAAGTCTGTAAACAAGTCCTCCCACCCGCTGCATCGCACTGCGATAATGCGAATGATTTTTGGCTGACTCTGAGTTTTGTCTTCAAAATAGTCTCGTATTCGTAAGGTTTGTATCCAATTGTTGTCATTGTTCAACCGCGAATTACAAGATGTGTCAGAAGACATCCGCCTAACTCTCCCTCGACCTTGACATCTCTACCTCCAACTGTTCAGCCCATGAGAAGCAGTTTCTTCAGGCGTGGGCTTTCCACCTGTGTTTTGTTTTCAGTTACGAAGAACGCCCCCTCTTTCATTGCAACTACGACTTCTGCACCGGACAGCCAATGAAATAGCGGTTAGTACGTTTTTTCAGTCATTTGTAATCACATGGTTAATGCAATCTTTGAGATCCTTCTCATTCGATTCATATGTTGAAGACGTAGGTTTTGCATTCCAAATATCTACCTTCGTCTTCACGGTAACATAGTGTTGTTTCTCCTTAGCTGAGATTCAACAAACATGGAGATGGTTTTAACCTTTCACGGGACCCTCGGTCCCTCTAGAATTCAATTGACTTTCCGCCTGTTGGGTAACATTGCCTTTAAGAGAATCATCCACCTCGCTGTCCCCCTCCGCATTGGTTGCAAACAAATACATCATTTGTTTTGGTCTCATCGGTCATAACCCTTTTAAAGGCGAAGGTCACGTTGGACTTGTACTCTGCATGCTTTGGACAACTTGCCCTCCTAACCCGAACTGCAGTCAGCTCGTTCAGGCTGTCAGAGCTCCCGAGTCAGTTACGAATTACGCTGTTGAAACTTAGTTCGGCGTTGTTACCAGTCAAGCAACCATTACTTCGTTTTAATGCTTGTCACAGTACCCATGATACCATTGACCCCACCCATCCTGGAGTGGATTTTCGGATTGTCCCTAAATCCACTAACCGAGAACTTCCGCTTGCATGGGGAATAGGTAGGAGGTGCGGAGAGACTTCGTTGCTAACCGGACAGACCAGTAATGGGGTACTGGGACATGCACCCGAAGTAGAGAAGAGGGATTAGGTCATGCGACTATTTCCTTCTTTTCCCTCTGAGGAACTGCATGACTTCTCCTGCGAAGTCAGGCACCCAGGGATGGGGAATCCGTGACGCTCGATTTCGTACCGAACTTTCGTAAGCGTAAGACTCAGAACCCTTCGTTCCCTGAACGATTGGTTCGAGTCGTTCACAATCCCCTCCCCTTATGTACTTCACCCGGCCTTCGATGCGAAGGAGTGATGCTGCCTTGTCCCACAAGAACTTCTCCTTGGCGCAGGTACTGAAGGCAGGGGTCTGGGTCCAACCAGACCCACATGGCCCTTCCTTCTACCTTTCGGGAATATTGCCCACAGGTTCCTTGGATCTTTTTCCTTGGGACCCGTGGTGGCTGCTCTCAACCACGTTTGTGTATCGAACCCAGACCCCTCTCGCAGGCTGAACAGCATCTAGTGAAGAAAAAGAGCCTGGTGTGACCCGTAAGAATGGATGGTGAATGAAGAGTTGTGACTGGCTCCTCTTCCCATCTTTTTCCTTCCCCTTCTACCTGTGGTTAGAGGGCAAGACGGTCCGGTCACCACCCTGCTGGATGAAGGACAAGATGCAGGTTTTGAGTCTACTCAACAGAGCCCCATCCTTATCCCTTTGTCACTAGGGATAGGAGCATATTATCCAACCACTTCCTCCAACAAGGGGGAGGAAGTGGAATTGCCAATCTGAGACAAACCCCATCAACTTTATGATTTGCCTCTTGCAAACAGGAACAACGTTCTTGCTTTGCTGGTACGAAGATATAACCTTCTTGCCTCTCCTCTTTAGTACTCGGCCCAGATGGTCTGAACCATTGATTCCCTGCGGTGCACACCCCAAAGTCATCAATTCGGACCAGAGGCTTGGATCCCTCCTCGCTCTTACGACCATGGAGGGCCATTCCTGGGAATGGAGCGAACGAGCCACCAGTCTGTTCATCAAAAAGACTCAGATTCCTCCCCCACCAAGAAGTGAGTCTTCCTATTTTTGTCAAAGGACCGATGGTTTGTATTCAACGTATCGGAACAAATGAGAACAATTTGTTCGAAAATTGGCCATTTTTCCTAACTATACAAATCCTCCTGAGGTTCCTTTAACATATTCCCGTCCCTCCATGCCACCCCTGACCCCCCCTCTGGCCTTCTGCGGTATTTTTGCATGGGCCCAAAAGCCAAAAGTGATTTGTTTACCTCCCACGTCGCGCGGACGCGCGACTGTCGGACAAGGCAGTTAACTACCGTTCTCCCCACCTTGTTCGAAGCTTACGACCGTTGGCCAGCTTGTCCGCTTTAGCTACTTCCTATTGTTAAAGGACCTCAGGTTTGTATAGTTTTAGGAAAAAATGCAATTTTCGGACCAAATTTGTCATATTTTCTGACTCCGTCCAGAAATTTCAAAAACTCGGCGGTCAACCACGTTAGTGGGGCGGCCGAGGTGGTTAGTAACCCCATTACCGACCGCTGGTAGGTCGGATTCATCATGGAACCATTCCCATTTTCTGTTCAATTTTTTATTTTTTTTTCTGTCGCCGGTGCTGCAAATAACAACTGTTTTTACAGTACCTCCGTCTAGGATTTTTGTTGATTTATCTCGCTTTAAATTATCTGGCTTGGTCCTTTTGTATCGACTTTCTGGATTTGTTGGATTGGCACGCGTAAGTAGTGGATTTGGTTTTTTGATTTTGATTGTTGGCTTTTCTGTGTACCATGGATGTCGGGATCAAGTTACTGGAACGTTTCAGAGTGTGTGTGAGGAAGTGAATGTAAGGTGAAGGTCTTCTTAAACCTTCCAGTTAATCCTCACAGTTTGTATGGATTGCTAGGGGGCATGTTTTGGCTTGTTTATGATCGTGCAATGAATGAATTCCAAGGTATTTATTGATTGATGAATAATGGAAGATGTATGGAGACCTATTTGAACGTAAATTGGAGCGCGATAGAGTCAGGAGGTCTTACTCCAAGAGCAGTTTCTAACGAAAGGATGTAAGGAATGTAAACATTTCTCCCTCCTCTAACACCAGTTAGATTTTGGCTCCACCTGAATCCTGTTTTGGTTTGTGTCCCTTCGGGCCCCCAGTTGCTGTGTCCTGGAGAATGGGTCCAACCCTTTCTCTGATTCTTTGAGTCTAGTTCGCGCTCTTTGGAATCGAAAGTTTTGGGGGCCCATAGAAACCTGGCCCTGTTTGAAAGTTTGTGTTAGTGCCCCATAGTGCGTGTGGAGATTCGTCCCCAAATGAATGCCATCTAGGCCTAAGAACCTCCTATCGGACTCCCAGGACCTCAGGGGAGTGGGGTATGTCGAAAGCCTCGCAAGTAGGGGTTTACGGGGGCTCCCCACCGATCTGGCGTCCCTTCGGCAGGCCTTGTTTGCTAAATCCCAGGCTGCCAAGGAAGCGTCTGCACCGAAGCGCCGTTGTCCTGAAGGATTCTTGTTGCTTTTCAGGTCCTCCGAAGCGTCCTCCCCGACCCCGCGCAAGGGGTGGAGCGCTCGGTGAGGACTCGCGTTCCCGGTTGAAAAGGACTTTTCGCCTTTGAGGACCGCTTCCAACGTCCTGTGATCCCCTCTCCGCTTTCGTCAAGAGGATGCGTCATGACGCCTTTTCCTCCTCAGAATAGATGGTAGGGTTTCTACCGACGAGGACGTTTGGTTTCCACAGCACAGGCGTTTGTTTCACCTGCGGTGGCAGATAGCTGTACCTGCTAGAAGGAAGGAGGCGTCCCCTCGCCCCTACTATCGCCTTCTTCGCAGGGTTTCCCCCCCCCCCCCCCCCCCCCCCCCCCCCCCCCCCCCCAGTCCTTGCCCCTTCTTCTGCCTCCCTTCGATCACCTACGAAGGAATATCCGTAGTGTCCCTTCAGACCTGAAATTAAACGTCGCTTATTTGGCTCAGGCCAAGGACCTTCGCCCAAGCAGCCAGTCGAGCCACTAAGCGTAGAAAGGAACGTTAGGCTTGCCCGTTCCAAGAGGAACGAAGCAGTCTCCATTCTCTTCTCGTCCTCGTTTCTCTCCTCTCTCCACCTCCGGCGTATCGTCACCGTTCTCGTTCTCCGGTAAGAATCTTTCGCTCGTCCTCAGTAGATGGACAGCTCGCCAGGACGCTCGGGGCGTTCGCAATCAGGACGCTTTGCGCTTTCGTCGCAGGGCGCTGTTTGAGGACCGCTCCTGGCAGGACGCTCGGCGTTCGAAGAGCAGACGCTTTGCCGCTCTCGGCAGGGCGCATGGTTGAGGACGCTCAGGCAGGCACGCAGTCCGGCGTTCGAATCAGGACGCTTTGAGTTATCGACAGGAAAAACGCCTTTTGAAGTCCAGCGTCGATCATGGACGGCTCAGCCGTTCGAATAGCAGGACGCTTTTCGAAACGGAGGCAGGACGCTCCAGCAGGACGCTTTTGGGGTCGCCTCCTCTTCAGGAAAGCCTCGCGCTTCCTCTCGTAGGACGTTTGTCTGTTAAATACAGTTTCCCGTTTGTTCTTTAAGGACGCTCCTCTTTCCCAAGAATATGTCCCCTCCTTCTAAGGAATCGTCCGTAAGGGCGATTCCGTACCTGTATCGGGTAACTTTCAAATCAACGGAAGTCTTTTGTTCAGGCTTGATACTGCTTGGAACGTACGGGCCCTCATCCTGAATGGAACGTTCTCCAGTTCCTCTTAGGGAGGAGGGGAACTTAGTAGTCCATGGAGTTCCGTCGCAAGAAGAACCTCCGGTCGCTTCAGCTGTCTCGGACTATAAGGTTCTTGTCATGGCTGTTAACGTTCATCCTTCGGGAGAAGTTCCAGCCTCAGCCCCTAGGTCTCCTCCCGCCTTCTCAACTTTCGTCTTCCAAGACCGTTAAGACCCCTGAGTTCGTCGAAATGAAGACATCGCTGTCGACCAAAGAGGGCTTTTAAGAAACTTCAAGATTTTATGTCTCGAGGAAGGATCAGGGCAAGACCACCTTTCGCCTTCCTCCCTCTAGACTCGCCGGAAAGGAGGAATTTTGGTATGAAACCAAGGATGGGACGTGGGAGTAAAGGTTCCTTCGTCCGCTCTGGGTGACTTCTCCAGTTTAGTGGACGCTCAGAGGAGGTCTCTCTTATCGTTTGCTAAGGTGTCCTGGACTCCTGTGGAGACGGACCACATTGAAGGGACTGCTTCGCACCTTGAATGTCTTTAATTTCTTAGACTGGTGCCTGGGAGTTTTAGACCTTCAGTCTAGAAGTCCTGATTCTCTCAGTCTGGGGGAGCTGTCCAGCGTGTTGTTCATGTATGGAAAAGGCCGTCAGGGATGGTTCGGAGGAAGCTAGTTTCTCATTTTGGAACTGCTTTCCTGAAGAAAAGAGCTCTTTTATGCAATTTTACCGCTAAGTCGGTCTCTCCCGCTCAGAAAGCGAAATTGCTCTTTGCGCCTCTTTCGGACCATCTCTTCCCCCAGGCTATGGTAAAGGATCTTGCAACGAGTTTGCAAGAGAAGGCGACCCAGGACCTCTTGGTACAGTCTTCAAGACGTCCAGCAGTTCCTTCCACATCGGCATTCAGTAAACCCGCCCCGAAGAAAGTCAAACCCTTTCGCGGGGCACCCCCCCCCCCCTCGAGAGCAGCTCCTCGAGGGAGAGGTTTTTTCGAGAGGAAGAGCTTCATTTAAACCCAAAACCACCAAATGAAGATCTTGTCCTTCAGACGCCAGTCGGGGCCAGACTGAAATTCTTTGCGGAGGCATGGAGGCAGAGAGGGGCGGATCCTTGGACTCTCAAGATAGTAGAGCAGGGGTACAAGATCCCCTTTTTACATCCTCCTGCCTTTAAATCAACTCCCAGAGACCTCTCTCCTCTTTATCAAAGGGAGAGAAGAAAAGTATTCTTTTCGATCTGTTAGACCAGATGGTCGAAAAAAGAGCGGTGGAACAAGTCTTGGACCTGGAGTCACCGGGTTTCTTCTACAACAGGATTTTCCTAGTGCCGAAGCAGTCGTCAGGTTGGCGCCCAGTCCTGGATGTGAGCAGGCTCAATCTTTTTGTAGAAAAAGATCAAGTTCAAAATGGAGACGCCTCAGTCGGTGCTGGGAGCCTTGAGACCCTGGCGACTGGATGGTGTCTCTGGACCTGCAGGACGTGTACTTCCACGTCCCCGTCCACCCTCTTTCAAGGAAGTACCTGAGATTCGTCTTAGACAACAGGGGGGGGGGGGGTTTGGCAATTCAGGAGCCCTTTGTTTCGGTCTCAGCACGGCCCCGATGGTTTTCACAATGATAATGAGGAATGTAGCGAAGTGGCTCCATTCGTCAGGGATCAGGATATCCCTCTACCTCGACGATTGGCTGATCAGAGCGTCGTCGAGGCAGAAGTGTCTGAAGGACCTTCAGTTTACGTAGCCCTAGCCAAAGTCTCTGGGTCTTTTGGTCAACTCCGAAAAGTCGCATCTGACCCCGACACAGTCCATCGTGTATCTGGGGATTCAGATGGATTCAGTGGCTTTTTCGGGGCGTTTCCATCCCAGGAACGTCAGCGACTGGGGTTAGAGAAAGTCGCAGCCTTCCTAGAGAGAGAAGCTTGTTCGGTGAGGGAGTGGATGAGTCTGCTGGGCACAATTTCCTCGCTAGAAAAATTTAAAAAAATTTGTCTCGCTGGGAAGACTGCACCTCAGACATCTTCAATTTTTCCTTGTGGAAGAATGGAAGTCGAAAGAGGACCTGAATGCGATCCAAGGATCTCAAACAAGGTAAAGGCACTTAAGATGGTGGCTCGACCCTCAGAAGTTACGAGAGGGCTTCTCCTTAAATCTTCTGAGCCCCGACCTAGTGTTGTTCTCAGACGCTTCCATTTCCGGTTGGGGAGACAACACTAGGGGGGGAGGAGTATCAGGCTCCTGGAGAGGGGAAACAGGTAGCCTGGCACATCAATGGTAAGGAACTGGCAGCGATATTCCGTCGCTGCAGTTCTTCGAAAGACAAACTGTCAAGCAAGGTTGTTCAAGTCAACTCAGACAGCACCACAGCCCTTGCATATCTAAAGAATCAGGGAGGAAACTCACTCCAGATCCCTTTTTTTGTTTTCTCCTGGCGAAAGAGGTTTCTGCTATGGGCAGACGCAAGGCGCATCAAGATCCTGACAAGATTCGTGGCAGGGGGTCAGAATGTCAGGGCGGACCTTCTCAGTCGACGAAATCAGATTCTACCAACAGAATGGACCTTGCACCAGGAAGTCTGTCAACAATTATGGACATTGTGGGGACGTCCTCTAGTAGACCTGTTCGCTACACTCAAGGACGAAGAGGCTTCCTCTGTATTGCTCCCCGGTTCTGGATCCAGGGGCAATTGCAGTGGACGCGTTGCTCTGGAACTGGACGGACCTGGATCTTTACGCCTTTCCCCCATTCAAGATCATAGGGGAGGTAATGAGGAAGTTCGCAGCTCAGAAGGGACAAGGTTGACTCTGAATTGCCCCAACCAATGTGGCCAGCCAAGCAAGGAGTGGTTCAAACAGATGGCTCATTGACATTGTGCCCTTGTGGACTTCCCCAACAGAACGTTTGCCCTGGAGGCGAAGATTTGCTACTTCAGACAGCCTCACTTCAAAAGGTTTCACGGCAAAACCTCTTCCGCTCTGGCTCTGACTGCGTTCAGACTATCGAAAAGTTGGCCAGAGCGAGAGGCTTTTCAAAGGCAGCTGCGAGAGCAATCGCTAATGCCTCGAGAGCCTCTTCAAGAGCTGTCTACCAGTCTAAGTGGTCCTCCTTCAGGGCATGGTGCAAAAAGGAAGGAATTTCCTCTTCCACGATCCTCTGTGAAATCAGATAGCAGATTTCTTACTCTATCTAAGAAATGTGCAGAAATTGGCAGTTCCTACAATCAAGGGTTATAGGAGTATGTGTCTGCCGTTTTTCGACACAGAGGACTGGACCTCTCCGACAATAAGGATCTGCACGATCTCTTAAGGTCGTTCGAAACCACAAGATTCCACAAGCAAGACCGCCCTCATGGAATCTCGATGTGGTTTTGAAACATCTTATGCTAAGTCCCTTTGAGCCTCTCCATGAAGCTTCTCTAAGGGACTTGACGAGGTAAAACGCTTTTCCTAGCTTCTCTGGTGGCGACGGCGAAGAGAGTTAGTGAAATCCAAGCGTTCAGTAGCCTAGTGGGCTTCAAGGAGGACAACGCTGTCTGCTCGTTGAGCCCATCTTTCTTGGCTAAGAACGAGAACCCGTCTAATCCTTGGCCGAAGAGCTTTGAAATCAAAGGAATGTCGAGTCTCGTGGGTCAAGAACCAGAGAGAGCCCTGTGCCCTGTCAGGGCTCTCAAGTTCTATGTGAATAGGACTAAAGAGATAAGAGGTCCCTCAGGTAATCTCTGGTGCTCGGTGAAGAGACCAGATTTGCCGTTGTCGAAGAATGCTGTTGCTTTCTTCTTGAGGGACGTCATTAAAGAGGCTCATTTCATCTTTCCAGAAGACTGATTTGAGCCTCTTTAAAGTGAAAGCTCACGAAGTCAGAGCCGTAGCTACTTCTCCCTCTTGCTTCCAAAGGAATATGTCTATCAAAAAGATATAAACTTGATAGCAACCTTTTGAGGAGCAATTCCGTATTTCGCCTCACATTTACCGTTCCTGGGATGTGAGAACGATTTACGCAAGAATCTGTAGTTCTTTGGGTGGCCTTAAACATTTCGGCAAGAACCAACAGATTTTGGGGGCTGAAGGTAAGCTCTCTCTCCCTATCCCCACTTAGCCTTAGTTAGGTTAGTTTTTATTGTGTTTTGGGTTGATGGTGAGATCTTCTGTGGAAATCTCCCATTCCTTAGTGTTAATGTCAGGGGTTTTTTGGTTAGTTGGTCAGGTGGTGGTCGGTTGCTGTGTTACTGCCATATGTTTGGCTAGATGGTCTTGTCACATTGTGGTCACGTCCCCGTTGACAGAGCATCCAGAGTGCACCAGCACTACAGGTCCAAACCTGGCTGGCAACTCTGATAAAAGCATAAGCAGGCTTTAAGTGACAGTAATCACAGAGTCTACTTTGCTATCAGGTAAGGAACCAAGAAGTAAATCTTTTATTTAATTTAAGTTTCCTAAAAATCCTATTCTGTCTCTACCCACCATCCGAAGGTGGGATTCAGCTATATATATATCTGACAGGTAAGTTTCATGAACAAAATGTTATTGTTATAATACAATTAAGTTTGTTCATACTTACCTGGCAGATATATATAATTAGAGTGCCCACCTTCCTCCCCTCAGGAGACAAGGGTCATGAATAAATATGAACAGAAAATGGGAATGGTTCCTGATATCCGCCTCCCAGTGGCGGGAATGGGTACTACCACTGGCCGCCCCACTAACGTGTGCCGCGAGTTTTGGAAATTCTGTCGGTGGACGTCTAGAAATACATAGCTGATATATAATTCTGCCAGGTAAGTATGAACAAACTTAATTGTATTATAACAATAACATTTTAACTACTGTATTGAGTTTTATGCTTTGACAATATTATAATAAACAAAATCCATTGCATGACTGGGAAGAATATTGCATAGAATATTGTAATTCATTCCCTTTACTGTTAGTTATCTTGACAATTCTTTTCAGGTGTCAGGTACCATAGTTGACAAATCTGGAAGAACTCTTTCTGGTCAGACAGGCGATGCTTTTGTTATCAGCATCTCTCATGCACAGCCTATGTGGTAAAATTATTATTATAAATATATATGAGATTAGTGTATTGTGGTTATACTATTTGTCACCTTGCATTCCTCTTTTATTTATTTCATATGGAGTAATTATTTGTTTACTTTCATACCAAAAGGTGAGGTTACAAGGTTCACATGCATGCTTCATAAATAGGTACTGTTTTTAGGATCAATTCACTCAATCACTCTCAAAGATGGAGGATAGTTTGAGTACTTGATGAAAAAAGGAAAAGGAGCTGTTGCTTACGGACAAATAAATATGAACTAACTGAATGCAACTTATTAAGTGCAATAACTACCAATTCAGTATGATGGCCAGCAATGGAGGCAGGAAAATATAGAAAAACAGACGTTACCAAGATAAGAATTGAAGTAAAATGTGCACTAGACAGTTAACAAAAAAAAAAAAAAAAAAAAAAAAAAAAAAAAAAAAAAAAAAAAAAAAAAAAAAAAAACTCCTTAATCATCAAACATAATGAAGGGAAAATATGTCAATGACAGTAAAATTGACAGTGTGCTCTCAGGAATTTTGGATGTGATAAGGTAGTTCCTCAACTCTACCTCAGGATGGTGGAGCTTGAGGACTATTCAGCTGGTAATGGATGCTACTTGGTAGCATTTATTAGAGTTTACTTTGTGTATAGCTAATTCCAAGAATTTTTTACATTTCAATAAAATATGCACATGTATAGCTTTATTTGCACAGTTAGGAACTTGATCAAAGTTTAAATGTTGAAATTTTTAGATTTCTAACATATGTACTAATAAAACTTCTAAAGGCTCACTATATATGGAAGTTCTGTAAACTTTCTTTGTGTTTAAGTATAATTTTGTTTCCTCTTGTTCTTTTAAACAACATTCATTAACAGTCAGTTCAAAATGTCTTATGTGTCAAGATGTTATTTATTTTCTATTGCTTATTTCAGCATCGGCTTATGTGTCGATGTTATTTATTTTCTATCGCTTATTTCAGCATCGGTTTGAATTGTGCCCTTGGAGCTGTAGAGATGCGTCCATTTATTGAAAATATTGGCTTGAATACAAAATCTTTTGTGATATGTTACCCCAATGCTGGCCTACCAAATACATTTGGAGAATATGATGAAACACCAGAGACTACAGCAAATCACATTAAAGAATTTGCTTTAGATGGACTGGTTAATGTGGTTGGAGGGTGTTGTGGTACTACTCCTGATCATATAAGGTAAATGAAAAATGTCTTTGTTGAGGAAATAAAAGCTCTGAGAGATTAGTTTGCAAAAAATTGTTTTTAAGTACAGTATTCTTTAATCTTAAGGATAATGAATTTCATATTAATGGGGTTTTGTGGTATTTTACTTAAAATAATAAAATTTTCATGTGGAAAATTAGTGAGTAAAGTGCTAGTCTGAGGATTCTTCATAGGTGCTATTACCCACTACCTCTGTTAGACATGGTAACTAATATTAAGTAAAAGAAATAGGGAGAGGACGAGAGAGAACTTTGTGAAAGAGAAAACAAATATATGGGGCTTTTGTGATGTCTACAAGGTTACCAGCCTTTGACTGCTCACCATGCCTGTCTGTTGTAATAATCAAATTAATATTTTGAGCCAAAGCAAGAAAAGTAAAACTGTAAATTGGCACCAAAATCATGAGAATCAATTATGGCTAATTTTTTTTTTATGTTTTAAATCCCAACTTCCTGATAGTTTGACTTAAGTCCCAAGCCCTAGAACCAGTTACCTTTGGATGTAGTAATAAGCCCCTGTGTTAAATGGATCTTGGTTTCTTCATTTTGTGAGCTTTGATACCAGAGATAAATTACCAGGTAGCTGGGTTTTTGGGTCTACTATATATAGCTTGGTCATATGATTACAGTTTATGATAGTTTCATATGTAAGAGTTTTGCTGTGATGGTTGATATTGACATGAATAAAGTGATAAGTAGTCCAGTCATTAAAGTAATTCACAACCTTTTGTAATGTCTTAAATACTTGATGCACCTGGAGATAATGAATTAAAGTTTGCTATAGGTTCTCATGGTTTTCATTTGAAAATGGAGAGTAAATTATACAGTTGCTTCCTGTTTCTACAAAATGGAGAAAGAATTTTTTAAAGCATATTTTTGCACTGACTGAAAACTGAGATAATTTCAGAGCAATTGCTGACACTGTAGCAACAATCAAGCCCCGAGTTCCTCCACAGGATTTATATGAGGGAGTGCAGTTGCTGTGTGGTTTGGAACCTACACGGATCACTACCAACACAAATTTTGTTAATATTGGTATGTTATTATTTATGGGTTTTGCCCTACATAATTTTATTATATTTTAAATATATTGAACATTTTTACTGACCTGCATTGCTATTTATATTTTTTTCATACAAATATACATTAGTAAGTATACAGAAATGCAGTACTGCATCTGATAATGACTGCAAGAGTTCTGTTGACATACAAAGTTTATAAATTACTTAATAAAAAACCAAAATATTGTCTCATAGCAATGCAATTCTTTGTAGAGAGAAATGGGCTAGAAATGTTAGAGACTTCTGCAATTTTAAAACTTTTGTGTGTGTTGTGAATTGAATGCATACGATTCAATACTATGGTACTGTATGTAGATAATTTACTCTCCTTAAATTATATGGACTTGACTGCTAAATATGTTGTTTTATACATTTAACTTACCTGTCAGATATATACTTAGCTATTTGACTCCGTCGTCCGACAGAAATTCGAATTTCGCGCACACGCTACCTGTAGGTCAGGTGATCTACTTACCTGCCGCTGGGTGGCAGGACTAGGAACCATCCCCATGTTATATCATATTTTTTCTATACCGCCTGTCTCCTGAGGGGAGGTAGGGTGGGTATAATTTTGTATATATCTGCCAGGTAAGTATGTATAAAACTTTATTGTATCATAACAATATCATTTTATTGACAGTGAGCCAAGAAAGTGGAATTTTCAGTAGTACGTACTTATAACCATATGACTTCTGAGAAAGGGCAAAAATTTCATGCCTGCTGAGATATAATTATTAACTTTAATATTAGGAAACTAGAAAACGTAAGTGACGACAATTATGTGCACTAAGTTATATAGCACGGAATGCTTTCAGTTCCATTTTGCAAGAGAAGCAGTGTGTTTTATGGCCTGTTAGTAATAAGGCTTTTAAGTTATGTGAAATATACTGAGTTTTTCTTTTCCAAATACTTACATTATTGTCAAAAGTACAATGGTGTAAAATATTTCAAACTGGAACTCTGCATTTGGAAACCAAAGAGGATAATGAATAAGTTTTAGTTTCAATAAAGATCAACTAAGATAAAACGAAAGTTCTCTGCATGTTTTGGTATAGAAAATACAGATTTCTTGCATAAAAATTTTTAATGATGTATTAGCTATATTTTACTTTGTACAGTTTAACATTCTGTTAAACAATAGATATATCTATGTAGGAAAGCATTGATTAATCAACTGATTCTGTTGGAGCACGGAACAATGAACTTAGCTGAGGCAGTTTCATAATTCTATTGCTTTTTGATTTACATCTTTTGCATTGCAAAACCACCTTAAGGTAATGCGTTACGAAACCACATTAAGGTTAATAAAGTGGAGAAATGATAGTAAATTGTGAGAAAAAGTCGAAATGTGAGCAGGGGAGTGTGAAGACAAGAGGTAAATGGCATTGTGAAACAGTAGTTGGTCAATGGATCATTGATGAGCTGTCTTTGGAGTTGTATAAAGAAGCTTATATTGTAGATATTGTATGCACAGTGGGACTATAGTGCTGAATCATGTATCTAATTCACAACAGACACAAAAGTTAATATCTTCTGGCAAATGAAAAGTGTTTCCAAGATTGCTTCTTTCTTTACTGTTCAATTAATTAAAAGGTTATTCCAGTAACTGTTCAAATCAAATGCAGTTATAACTGTATTACCTTTTAGAAATGGGTCTTTACAATTAAATCTAGTCTAATTGCAGTTTAGAAGGAAGACTACAATATTTGCTTTCTAATTTTCATTTAATAATTTGGATTTGTTGTAGGTGAGAGATGCAATGTGGCAGGCTCAAGAAAATTCTGTCGTCTAATAAAGGATGGAAATTATGAAGAAGCTCTTGCTATTGCAAAAATGCAGGTATGTTGTCGTTTGATACCGTAACTGCGTTAGTCATAAAACTTGCAAATCACCAAGCTTGTGAAATTCATGTAGTGTTGTATGGAAGGTAAAGTAAATCTATGAAGTAAAGAGGAACATTCAAATTAGTAAGCCAGCTAAAATTAAAAATGAATCCACATCACTAAATCTTATTATATTAGATAGATAAGGATCTGGATCGAATTATTTATGCACTTTATCCAAATTTCCTTTCATGCTATGTTCTGATGCATTCCAATCATTATTAGTATCAATTTCTTTCAGGTGGAAAATGGAGCTCAAATTTTAGACGTAAATATGGACGAAGGGCTGCTTGATGGCAAGGCAGCAATGACACGTTTTCTGAATTTAGTAGCAACAGAACCTGATATCTGTAAAGTATGTATATTAGTACTTATGTTGCTTTGTTTTTTAGCATTAACATTTATGGCATTTTTACATCAGCCATGTACATTTTTTTACATGCCCAGTCAGCTTCTTTTTTATACTTTCATTTTACAACATGTCCAGTCAATTTATTTACATCTAGTAGTACTTACTAAAGGTTTGTAAATTCACTGTAGATTGTTTGGCATATTGGTATTTCGTACTGTACTGTGCTATCAGCCCTTAGCATTTGCAGCTTTGCTGTCTTGATTCTAATAAATATAGTCTTCGCCACTCTCCTATGTTTGTTTATTCATGAGGTTTGGAGACAGAATGTGGAAAAGTTCCAGGAAAATATTAATAAAATATGCAAAAATGCATTAATGGTGAAGTGGATATTTATCTGAAAAATTTCTGTTGTTATAAGCGAACAAACCTTTGGTCTTAACAATAGGATAATTTCTAGCGCCTAGCTGGATCTTTTGACTGCCTGGGTGAGAGTCCTGTTAACCTCTCTTGCCCTTTTCCCGGTTCATTGCCCGTTTCGTTTCTGTTTAGTGGGTGTGTGTGTTTGGCTGGTATTATGGCTTCTTCTGCTCCTTCTCGGCGTCAGCGTATGTGCCTTGGAGTTCCAGGTTTTCCGTGTTCTCGTTTTTTGGCTTCGGCAGCGACTGACCCTCACATCACATGCAGTAGGTGTCGTTCTAATTTTTGTATTATTACGAATCCTTGCACGGAATGCCGAGCATGCCTGAGGAGCAGTGGAAGTCGTTTTATGGCAAGAGAGAACATCGGAGGGTTTTGACTCTTCCTACTTTGGAAGGTTTTGTGCCTATTCCCGATGTTTCATCTCTTGCAGTAGTCAACCCTCATAGTAGCGTTGTCCCTGCATCTCCTTCCTTTTCCTTCCTTTTCTTCCATTGACTCGTCGATGGAAGTGTCGGGAGGCCGCCAGGCTAATGTTTATAATGTAGCCCCTTCTTCCTTGGGAGTTTATTTGGTTGCCGAGAAGGGTGAGGCTTTTTCATCAATCTTCTCTTTTCCAGAGTCGGAGGCATCCAAAATGGCTGCGATTTGGAAGACGCTCGGGCTAGGGGGTACCCCATCCTTGGAGGGGTTGCTAGCGCATTTTGTGGAGGCTCACACCCCCCCTTCCCAGTCTGACCAGGCCATCCCCCCTCCTCCCGGCCTTGTCTTCGTGGGTAGCAGCAGTCGGCCATCTTTTATTGCTCCCCCAGTGTCTGCCGCCGCTTCGAGTTGGAGTGACGTCACGGGGTCCGTCCTTGTGTATTCCTCCGCCAGTGGCGTCTCTTTCACCCTCGCACCAAGGGGAAGCCATGTGTCACTCACGTCGATGATGTCTCTCCCAGCCATCTCCTCTGATCTGCCTTTCTCAGCCGTGATGTCATCACTGCCGCCCAGTTCGCTACATCTCCCTTTATTGTCATCGGAGCCTTCTCTGGCACATCAGTCTGAGGTCATATGCCAGGCAGTGCTTCAGAGGTTGGACTGTTTTAGATGTGAAGTTGGCTGCCTTATCAGTTGGGAAGACTGGTAGGAACGTGTTGCTTCGTCCCCACCTCCTGAGAAGAGTGCGCGTAAGAAACTAGTGCTGTCTTCTTCTCCCTCTTCCCCCTCCACGCCCTGTTGGCGTATCAAGCGTTGGAAGGCTAAGAACTTTGCCCTTCCTTCGCCTTCGAGGGAGGAACAACGCGGACGTGTTCCCGAAAGTGCTGTTGTTTCGGGCAGTGGTAGTGGTGTGCGTTCTGCTGGAGATGCTTCGTTCCTCTGCCTCGAATCTCGAGCGTGTTACCCCCCACCCCCTCCCCCAACCCCCCCCCCCGTCCATGCACATCGCGAGCATGTTGCAACCTCCCCTGCCCGTGCTTGTGATGTTAGTGCTCCTTCTTCTCCAAGGCCTATTCGTCTCCGTAAGGATCTCAAGGCACCTGTCAAGAGGTCGAAGGTAGTGAGCACGGAGTTGGTGCAGCTGAAGTGTTTGCGTGCCTCTCTCACTGGTGCTTCCAAGAGTTCGACTCTAAGGGATTCCCCTTCGATCTCGAGTGTTCGAGTTTCCCCCCATCTCACGTACGTACGTCCGCCACGCCCGTGACCATTCATCGACATGTGGAGTCATCTGTTGAGGTAAGTGATGTTCCTAGTATTATAGTGGGTTCGTCTCGGAGGCCGACGCTTGGACCCAGCCCACACAGGTTAGTTGGGGTTTCGGGCTGTTTGGCTGCTAACCCTTCCGTTAATTTTGGTGGAGAAGGCACCTTAGAAGAGCCTGCACATCCTTCTCGTCGTCGGTCTCCGTTGCCTTAGCAGGAGGAGGGAGACATGCAAGAGTTTCTGCCTTCCTTTTCGGAAGTTGTTAATCTCGTTCGTTGTTTTAAAAATTTGGAAAGTAGGACTCGGGCTCAGTCGTCCTACACTCCTTCTTGCTTGGAGGCCTTGGTGGGAGCTACTCAGGACCCCAAATCATCTCTTTAGCTTCCTTTGTCGGGGCACATTCAGTCGGTCTTGAGAAGGTTAACGCCTCTATTTTGGACCGGGACGGTTCGCTTTGCTGTAGGGGCTCTATCAAACTACTAACCCCGCCTCTCACGAGACATAGGAAGTACTATGCTATGATCTCGGCATTTTTGTTGTCACGCCATCTTAACCCAGACGTCATTCGCCCGAAGTCGGGTTTGACTTTGGAACAGGTGAGGTTGGTGGCTCCGTCCTTGTCTCCGCAAGATGCCTCAGCATTAGAATCTACGGCGGCCTCCATGTTGCAGACGGTTTCTTGGCTGGACCTCTGGTCTGTGGTTATTGCCAAGATAGCTTCCGACAGGTCCCCGGAAGAGTTGGTGAGTGCTTCCTCGCTTGCCAGTCTGTTGCAGTCCGGGGGCAAGGCGCTTTCATATTTGGTTCACCTCAGTGCCAATTTATGGGCTAATCTTCTGATTAGAAGGGACGCGGCTTTGTCTAGGATGGAGAGATCGCTCGACACTGAGTCCTTGCTGGCATTGAGGAACGGAGATCTGTTGGAGTCCCAATTTTTGTTTCCTCGGACAGAACTCGAAAATGCGATAGACTGGCACCGGGCTGACACCAAAGACCGACTGGTGCACCTGGCTGTGTCTAAGTTGGAGTCTCGTCCTCGGAGACATCTGGCTCCTCCTCCTCCCCTGTCCAGCGGCAGTCAAGGAGATTGTCGCCTGGTAGGCCGTCGAGGACCTCGAGTTTGACAGGGCCTTCCCTTTCGACACAGCCTAAGTCAGAAGATCAACGCCCCTTTCGCTCTTGTTCCTTTAAGCCAAGAAGGGGCCCAAGGGGCAGAGGTAAAGGGGGCTGTTGGTAGGTTAGGCGCCTCTCCCTCTCCTGCGCCATGGGTGGGGGGGGTGCCTGGCTGGCCATTGGGCCAAGTGGCAGAGTTATGGGGCAGAGAAGTGGCTGGTAGATGTCCTTCGGGTGGGATACCTACTGCCATTCGACTTCTCTCCTCCTCTGTCGGACAAGCCGCAGCTCAGGAAGGCATATCCTCCAGATTCTCTGAAGTTCTTGGCTCTTTGGGAGGAAGTGCAGAAAATGCTGGACAAGGATGCGATAGAGGAAGTAGTGCTCCATCCCCGGGTTTTTACAGTGACATCTTCTTGGTGCCCAAGGCGTCGGGAGGATGGAGGCCTGTGATCGACTTATCCACCTTGAATCACTTCGTCAGGAAGACACGGTTCAAGATGGAGACCTCGCACTCGGTGTTGGCAGTCGTGAGGGAAGGCGACTTCATGCTGTCGATAGACTTAAGGGACGCATACTTCCAAATCCCTGTCCATCCCACGTCCAGGAAGTTCCTTCCCTTCTCTCTTGCGGACAAGATCTTCAAGTTCAAAGTTTTGTGCTTCGGGCTGACGACGGCCCCTCAAGTGTTCACAAGGGTCTTCTCTCTCGTGTTAAGTTGGGCCCATGCTGAGGGGATCTGTTTGCTGAGGTATCTCGATGATTGGTTAGTCTTGGCAGTTTCCAGGGAGAAGCTGCTGCAGGACAGGGATCGTCTACTTCAGTTCTATCTGGACCTGGGCATATTAGTCAACCAGGAAAAGTCGAACCTCATACCCACTCAAAGGATTCTCTACCTGGGCATGGTAATTGATACAACAGTGGCAAAAGTTTTCCTGTTGGATCAGAGATCAGAGAAGTTGCGGGCGGTAGCGCGCAACTTCCTGTCAGAGTCACATCAGTCAGCTCATCAGTGGCAGGTTCTTCTGGGAGTGTTGTCTTTCCTGGATAAGCTGATCCCTCATGGGCGTCTTCATCTTCGGTCTCTGCAATGAAGACTGGGAGAATTCTGGTCTCGGGGGGGGGGACTCTCCCCTGTTTATGGTTCCTCTGTCTCTGGAAGTGAGAGAAGACCTTCGTTGGTGGTTGGATGACCAGAATCTGTTGAAGGGTGTCCCTCTGCATTCTCTTCCACCGGACTTCCTTCTGTTCTCGGATGCCTCCCTCGCAGGTTGGGGTGCTCATTTAGGCGGCCTCATCGCTTCAGGCGTTTGGAGTATGGAGGACAAGAAGCAACATATCAAGGTCTTGGAGTTGAAGGCAGCTTTCCTGGATCTGAAGGAGTTTCGGGGGAAGGTAGAGGGTCATCCTGTCGTTCTCATGTCGGACACCACCACGGTGGTAGCCTATGTGAACAAACAGGGAGACCTGGTTTCACGTCAACTTCACGCCTTGACCGTCGAGCTTCACCAGTGGGCGGTCAGCAATTCAGTAGAGCTCTCAGCCAGGTATATCCCATGGAAACGGAACGTGGTCTCAGACAAACTCAGTCGTCGGGATCAGATCCTAGGCACAGAGTGGTCCCTTCATCAAGTGGTGGCAGGCAAGCTTTTCCAGATTTGGGGGAGACCCATGCTGGACCTTTTTGTGACACGCTTCAACAGGAAGCTGGAGGTGGTCTGTTCAGTGGTTCCAGATCCTTTAGCATTGGCAGAGGATGCATTCCAACATCCCTGGGACAACCTGGAGGTGTGTGCCTTCCCTCCATTTTGTTTGATCTGTTAGGTTCTGAACAGGCTGATGAGTTCACAGGGTCTCAGGATGACTTTGGTAGCCCCTCTGTGGCCTCAGGCGGAATGGTTTCCAGATCTGCTGTCGTTGTTGTCAGAGGTTCCAAGGGAGATTCCCCCTTGGCGACATCTCTTGTGTCAGCCCCATGTGTAAAGGTTCCACCAGTAAGTAGAATCCCTGCCTCTTCACGGTTGGAGGCTATCAAGTATCTCCTCCGAGCAAGAGGCTTTTCTCAGAGAACAGTTGGGCACATGTCCTGCAGTCGTAGAAAGTCGACCTCTGCAGTTTACCAAGGCAAATGGGCGATCTACTGTGATTGGTGTCGTAAGCGGGGTTTTTCTCCACTCGCGACCTCTATTCAGCGAAAAGCAGACTTTTTAACCTTCCTCAAAGACAAGAAACGTTTGTCCGTTTCTGCTATTAGAGGCTACAGGGCGGCCCTGAGTTTGGTGTTATGCCTTAAGGGTATCGACATCTCCTCTTCCTGGGAACTTTCCCTGCTATTTAAGGGGTTTGAGCAGTCGAGTTCTCCTAGAGAGCTCAAGCCTCCGAATTGGGATGTTTCCTTGGTTCTTAAGAGCTTCACTAAGAGTCCATATGAGCCCTTGCGTCACTCATCTGACAGGAACCTGATGCTCAAGACAGTTTTCCTTCTGGCTTTGGCATCTTCCAAGAGGGTAAGAGAGCTCCACGGTCTGAGCTATGAGGTGAAGCACACCAGGGGTTGGGGGTCGATGTCCTTCGGTGCATGATAACAGGTTCACTCTGTTTTCTATTCTATCACTGACTGACTTTGTGGGCGATGATGCTCAAGACACGTCATTCGCTGGACTGGTCTGATACAGGTGAGTAAGGTAGTCATGCTGATAGTATGGTCATGCAATATACAAATATCTTACCTGCTATTTGGTAGCATATGCTCCACTCCTTGGCAAGGAGTGGTTGGGAGTAATACAAACCCTGGTGTCTTGGTTTGTTGTTGGACAGTCAAAGTTTCTCTTTTGTTCCCTATACAATGGTTATCCCATATATCATTGTACGTCACTCAGGTTCTGAGTAGTTACATATCGATTTATCTAGCTTCTCAACAGGCTTCAGTTGCTCTCCAAGAACCATTTCTTTTGAGAGCTGGACTGGTGGGTAGGGCCCAGCTGGTCTAGGATGTCTTATACCTCCCTCCAAGTATGAGTCTATCCTATTGTTAAGACAGAGGGTTTGTTTGCGTATGAACAAATGACAAATTTTCTAAGACAATTTGTATTTTTCATGGCTACAAACCTGAGGTCTTAATGTTATACTGCCTGCCTCTAGCCGCCCCTCTGTTTGTTAAGTCATCCTGAGTTGGGAAAGACTGGTGCAGTGGCGTCGTCCTTGACCACTCCTAACCCGAACTATGCATGGGTTGCCAGATACCACAAGATTCCTTGCTTTCATCTGCTTTTTAACTGGATCCAGCTAGGCGCTAGAAATTATCCTATTGTTAAGACCTCAGGTTTGTAGCTATGAAAAGTACAAATTGTCTTAGAAAATTTGTTATCTTGCAAGTTTTTTTTAACTGACATGAAGTCTGGTCCTAGTCACTAAAATGTATATCTATTTTTGAAGTCCTGGGATTCTAACTGTTAACAATTTTTAAAATAACTTCATGCATGCTGTATTTTGGTCAGTAACCTTGCATGTTTTCATAGAACTCCAGTGAACCCTGAAAGCAATCACACTTCTTATAGCTAGCACAGAAGTTGCCAATATATTATAATGCACAGCAAAATATGCTTATTCATATGTTCAAATTTGCATTAATGTGTCTTTATCTTAATCCTGAGGTAACATAGTATATTGACTCATGTAGTTAATGTGTGTCTCTCTAACTTAACTGAGACACAGTTTGCATTGTTTTTGGTTGCAGAACCTACATTAGAAAACCTAACTTTCCTTTAGAAGGATTCCTTCTGGGAAAATCGTAGTCACATTCCAAGGAGGTTTTATAAGATACATTGCTTAAACTGTTGTTTGACTTACACAATGGCAAAAAATTACAAGAAATGCACAAACTGCAGAAGAAATGCACAAGTAATCTTTTGTGTTGAAAGGCAACAGCGTTCTTCATTAACATTTTAACACATTTTCAGGTCCCAATCTGTATAGATTCTTCCAACTTTGAGGTAATTGAAGCTGGTTTAAAGGTCACCCAGGGTAAATGTATTGTGAATTCGATATCCCTAAAGGAAGGAGAAGATGACTTCCTTCAAAAAGCTCGTAAGATAAAGAAATATGGTGCTGCAGTGGTTATCATGGCTTTTGATGAAAAAGGTCAGGTGAGTAAACTTCTGATAACAGCCTTTCATTTATTCAGTTTGTTGATTAATGCCTATGTGTTCTGTAATGCATTAGTGTTGCATTGTAGTGACTGAAGAAGTCTTCTTTGAAGAGTATGAATCTTAGTTTTTATACTTTTGCTTTTTTTTTCACCATGTTGATATATTTTCTGGTTTTAAGAGACTTTCTCCTGACTACTTAATAAAGTGGACATAAGGATTTTTTTTTCATATGAAGGGCATTACTGCAGTTAGAAAGCACATCATGGCTAATTATTTCATCACAAAGTACATTGCTTACCAATCGTATATGGTATGCTAATCTTATTTATCAGTGGTTCAGCAACCTCTATTTGCTGTATGCTTACTGAATTTGTTAATGCTCCCCCCTGACTCCGGCTTCATAATTCAGTATGTCACAAAGGAAACAGAAATATTCTCACCCCTAAAATTCTGCTGCTGGCATAGTATGTAATCATTTTTCTGTTCCAGTTAGTCCTTTTAATTTTGAACTTCATCCTTTCACAGCCACCCATGATGTGTGCTATGGGGACAGATGTAATCTCAGTGTGTTGGCATGGGATTTGTCATTAGTAGTACTTTAAAATTACACTATACCTTTTTGTAAATATGTATTACAGTAAAGGTGCTGTACAGTATACTGGTTTTTCTAACTCTGTCGTTATGAAACTTCTGACGTGAATTACTGACTTAAATTTTACTAATTTTTATATGAATGAGTCACTCTCAGTAAAGACACATTTGAGATTCATGATCTCTAATATTTTATTTTCAGGCTGTGGACAGTGAAAATAAAATCAAGATATGTCAGAGGTCTTACAAGTTGCTCACTGAAAAAGTTGGATTCAATTGCAACGACATCATCTTTGATCCAAACATTTTAACGATAGCTACAGGTATTGAAGAGCACAATACTTATGGTATCAGTTTTATAGAAGCTACTAAAGTTATAAAGGTAATTATAGTTTCCTTATAATTATAACATGAAATATTGGATATAATATTTGGCAATAAGTTTCACAGATATGTAAATATGAATTGCAGTCAGCCACTTCAGACCAAAAAATACAACTATGTAAGATTGGTTTGAATGAAACCTAAATTTATTTGAAAGAATGGTCCTGTTAAGCCTCAACAAGAACCATGTTGTATTTAAGAAGTATGTAAGCCTTGCAAAGATAAGCAGGATTTTTTGTTTTCATATACTTTGCCATTTACTGAAATGATATGCACCTTTAGTAGTTAAAAATAGTTACATACTGAATCAGACTTTTACGACCCATATGACTTTGCATTCACAAGGATAACTGGAGTACAAATAGTGGATGTTTTATTTCTAGTTTATCATTTGATATTGGTGTCCTTATTTTCAGGCTACTTGTCCTGGTGCAAGAGTCAGCGGAGGTGTAAGTAATTTTTCTTTTTCTTTCCGTGGGAAAGAAACAATACGTGAAGCTATGCATTCAGTATTTTTATATCATGCCATTAAAGCTGGTATGGACATGGGTATTGTGAATGCAGGCTGTTTACCTCTCTATGATGACATTGAGAGGGAACTTCTAGAACTTGCCGAAGCATTATTATGGAACACAGATCCAGAGGGTACAGAAAAGCTACTGGCCTATGCTGAAAAGAATACTACCCAAACAAAGAGTGATAATCTCGTTGACGACTGGAGGTTAAAGAGTGTAGAGGAACGGTTAAAACATTCACTTGTGAAAGGTATAGATAAATTCATTGAAATGGACACAGAAGAGGCAAGAGCTAATACCGAAAAATATCCTAGACCATTAAATGTTATTGAAGGCCCATTAATGAACGGTATGAGTGTCGTTGGAGACCTTTTTGGCAGCGGTAAAATGTTCCTTCCTCAAGTTATTAAATCAGCACGAGTAATGAAGAAGGCGGTTGGGTATTTAATTCCATTTATGGAAGAAGAACGTCAAAGAAAACTGAAAGAATCAGGAAGCATTGCTTTGGAAAGTGAGAGGTATAATGGTACGATTGTTCTAGCAACTGTTAAAGGCGATGTTCATGATATTGGTAAAAATATTGTGGGTGTCGTCCTTGGATGCAATAACTATCGAGTTATAGATCTGGGTGTGATGTGTTCTTGTGATAAGATTTTGGAGTGTGCTATTGCTGAAAAGGCAGACATTATTGGACTCTCTGGACTTATAACGCCATCCCTCGATGAAATGATATTTGTTGCTAAGGAAATGGAGAGATTAGGACTGCAGGTGAGTAGACTATTTCATGTTATTTAAGTGTTTGTATGAACTTTACATCTATCTTACACAATATTGGCTGGTTATTCTATTTTTGTAATGTTACTGAAGTGTAGATAACAATATGTTGTTTCTTCTCTTTGTTATACAGTGAGTTTTGCTTTATTGTGGCATATGATATTGAATGCAGGAATAAGAAAAGACAGAAGTTCTGTGAAATGGATGAAGCAAAGTGCAAATAGAGAGGAATGAAAGAAATGTCTATATGATGAATTATAATCTTTAGTAATTTTCTGTGTACAGATATTATGACATTATCCAATTACATTAAAAGTAAAAACCCCAAATGGCCCAGGAATGGGATAACATGATAAATCAGATGTCATTTATTACGAGGACATTCATATACAGTATGTATATAACAAATCTTGTCTGAATTTATGTCCTGAAATATTACTTCAATCTGTGTGCTGAATCTTCAAACATACAAGGTAAGGATGTCCAATGACAAAATGATTTCTTTTACACTACCTTCCTTACATTTACTCTCAAATATTCATCACAGAAGATAAAAAAATGCAAAATAATTTTTGGAATATTTTCATTGCTTATTGTTTCAGATTTCAAATATGAAATACCAGCCGTTTTTTATAATTATTTGTAATGGGAACAACAGTCAGTATTTATTCTTTATTGGTCAATCTTTTAAAAGCTAATTTCAATATTTTTGTAGCAGTAAATTTTAAACTTGATTGTGTTAGTATGTACCCAAGTGCCAAACTATTTGCATTTTTTTAAAGTTGTCAAGTAAAGTTGTTAAATGTCTATTTTTACATAAAAATTTCTTAAAAGTCCACAATTTTCCAATTTCTAAAATATGTTTACATGAAAAGAAAATTATTACCTGTACTGCGGCAGGTAATTTTCAACTCGACATCACTCATAAGTTTATATTTACAATGTCTGGAAATTTACCTTTCATTCTAACAATTTTCCTTGTATTCACTGTGTCCCATAATTTACCATGTAATCTAACAGTTTTCCTTCTCCCTGTCTCTGGTAGTGATGTTTCTCTTTCATTTTAGGTTCCTCTTTTGATTGGGGGAGCAACAACATCCAGAACCCACACAGCAGTAAAGATTGCCCCTCGATATAAGCATCCTGTTGTCCATGTTATTGATGCATCCAAAAGTGTAGTTGTGGTTAGTATGTGTAATGGAGGTTTATTGTATATAGTATGTACTTCACAGGATCAGAATTTGTGGATTAATTTCCTAGTAGAGATTAATAATCCCTTACATATAATGGGAGTTACTGTACGTATGTGGTCTACAGATCTTAGTTTGTAGTTTTATTTTCTAGTAGAGATTAATAATCTCTTTCATTTGAACATGGAAGGAGTATCATTAATGTAGCATGTTTTTTTTTAAAGAAAATCTACCTTTGAATCTCTGTAGCTTGTCAAGTAATTAGGATGTAACTAGAATTTTTTCATACTTTTATAAATACTACAGTAGTAGTGTATTTCTGACCTAATGTTTTTGTCACAGAAGTTCTCCATTTGTATGTGATTGGTTTGACAGTTGATTTTTTTCATGTACATTTCTTTATAGTGTTCATCTCTAATGGACAAGACTGTGTATGACGATTATATTGATGAGCTCAATGAAGATTATGAAGGGATAAGAGAGGAACATTATGAGAATCTTCGGGAAAAGAAGTTTGTAAGCTTATCAGAGGCTAGGGAAAAGAAGTTCTCCATAGATTGGGCGAGTGAGCCTTTACCTGGTTAGTAAATAATGCAGGTTTTGTTAATTCTTTTTTTTTCCTTTTGAAACTGCATTAATGAATTTACATTTTAATTTCATGTGCGTACAATCTTCTGTTGGAATATGTAAATATGTAAAATCAAATACAAATTACAGCATTAGTAAAGAATGTGTACTGTAGAATTTTTGCTAAAGAACAGTATAAGTAAAATTAGTGTAAAATACATATATATTTATGGTAGGATATTTCAGTAAAAAGAATTTCTGTCATTATTCATGCAATGTTCACTACAACATTTTGCAGGACTAGGTGTTGGTTGTACGTACTGCTTAAAGTCCTATGCATGACAATAGGGATGTTTGTGCTTGGTAGCTTTAAGCATAAATTGTATTATTTTTATTTTGCATTATCTGTAGCCAGTAATGTATTTTTTTTTGTCATGTAGGGTGCTTGGTGGTCACTAATACCCCTTCATCTTCAACTTTGGACTTGAGCAATGCATGTTAGCCAAGCTATTTACAGGAATCAGTACCTGAATTGTCTGTTACCAAGGTATTGGCAACACAGGTGGCAAGCCTAAAACATGTTCCATAAAATCAAAGAAGAGAAATGCTGCAAATGAATAACATTATGTAGGTTGCTACCCATTTATATCAAGAGTCAGTCATGTATAAATGAGGCAGGTTTTCATTCTTTTATTAGTTTTGCTTTGGCATACGTTGAATCATGTGTTTTCAATTTTCTTCACAGTACCACCAAAGTTATTGGGAGTGAAGGCTTTCAAAGACTATGATCTAAATCTTCTCGTGCCATACATCGACTGGAAACCATTCTTTGATGTATGGCAACTCCGTGGAAAATATCCAAATAGAGGTTATCCCAAAATTTTTAAAGATGCTACTGTAGGTAAGTGTCCTTAATTCCTTAATTGAGCTTCTTTATAGTAAAATCAAGGGTTCACCCTCTTAGATTAACATTGTAGAATTCCATAGCCTCTGTAACTTCAATATATTTAATAATATGTTATTATGTAAGAGTAGTAATTTAGGATGTAATAGTACTTGAACTGTCTCAGCTTCTACAGTAGTTACTGTTTATATACTGTGTACTAATTCTTTATGTTTACAAAAGGGGGTGAAGCCAAACGTGTCTTTGATGATGCACAGAGACTCCTTTCTACTATTATCGCTGAAGGAACTTTAAAAGCACATGGTATTGTTGGGTTTTATCCAGCTAATGCTGTAGATGATGACATTGAAGTTTACAGTGATGAGTCAAGATCGCAGATTACTGCAAGACTACATGGACTGAGGCAGCAGGTAATTTCATAATTGTTAAGCAACCTAAATTCTTTGGCACAACTCTGTTTGTATTTTTGAAATTTTTTAGTCTATAGAATCAGTAGCAACTTGTATTCATTTCTAAATATTTTAATCAGGCTGCCAAGGAAAGTCATACTCCATTTTGCTGCATTTCGGATTTCATTGCTCCTAAAGAAACTGGAATAAAGGACTACATTGGAATGTTTGCTGTTTCTGCTGGATTTGGAACAGAGAAGCTGTGTAATCAGTACGTATAATGTGTTTAAAGTTAAGTTGTAGAAACTTGTTGAACTAGTATTTAAACTTTACTGAGGATTTTTGTCATTATAAGGATATGTATATTTATAACAAGCATTAACAATATCAAATGCAAAAGTGATAGTTTTCAACATTTGCACTACATATATGTAATATTTTGTGCTGTACTAAGGATTTGGTTACCTATTGGAGAAGAAGGCAACTCACTGATATTTTCTGTTTGTTCATGCATTATTTCTTTCAGATTTCAAGCAGATTATGATGATTATAATATCATCCTAGTCAAAGCAATTGCTGACAGATTAGCAGAAGCCTTTGCTGAGGAACTTCATGAAAGAGTAAGGAAAGACTTGTGGGGCTATGCCAGTGAGGAGTATTTGGAAGCTAATGATCTACATAGGGTTAAATATCAGGTAAAATAAATTATTTTATAAATTAGTCTACCCATGATTAGAACTCTGATGATGATATATACTGACTATCAACTTTTTCATGATGATGATTTGTGGTCTGTAATGACAGTATATGCAGCAAGCTTACTTTTGAATGTTATGTACTTTTATCTTTCTTGTTTTCCAAATGATGTCAGTTACAGTATCATTACTTTCACAGGGGCATATCTGAATTTTAACATTTTTATTAAAATCACAATTACTTTTACTTACAGTTGAATATTATTACAGTATTTCAGTTCTATACCTGTGCAATACTAGTTCTTATAATACAATTAGTACGTGTAAAGCAAGTCTGATGAGTATACTCCTAGTTCTGTGCTGTTTACATTACTTTTGATTTAATATAATAAAGTAGTTATGTGAATAAGATTTGCAACAAAAGTTTTAAAAAGATATTGCTATCTTTAGGGCATTCGTCCTGCACCTGGCTATCCAAGCCAGCCTGACCACCAGGAGAAGATTACTATGTGGAACCTTATGAATGCTGAAGAGCTGACAGGTATCGGGTTGACAGAGGCTCTAGCCATGACCCCAGCAGCCTCTGTCTCAGGATTATATTTTGCCAATCCAAAGAGTTTTTACTTTGGTGTTGGTAAAATTGAAAAAGATCAGGTAAGTTTAGATGGTGGCATCATTTATGATAACTTTTGCCACTATCAGACAGTTAAAGTGGATTGTATTATTACAAAGCACTATAATTCTGTGATTCTTTAAAATCCTTTGAAAACTTACAAATTTTTTTATAAATTTTTTATGCATTGCTGCATAAGCTGATACTCCATTGAGTGGCATTTCAATGTGGATTCAATAGGATTTGCCATGAATAAATGGCAAGAGGCATCGAGACCTAATTTGTACAAGTGTTACCTGGTAAAAATGATATTGTTAGTATACAATAAAGTTTTGTACATACTTACCTGGCAGATATATACTTAGCTTAGGTCTCTGACGTCACGACAGAAAATTCAAAACTCGCGGCACACGCTACAGGTAGGTCAGGTGATCTACCTTACCCGCCGCTGGGAGGCGGGTGTAAGAACCAGTCCCCCTTTCTTGTCAGGTTATTTTCTTCCACCTGTCTCCTGAGGGGAGGCTGGGCGGGCCATCAATCGTATATATCTGCCAGGTAAGTATGTACAAAACTTTATTGTATACTAACAATATCATTTTTGTACATGAACTTCCCTGCCAGATATATACTTAGCTGATTGACACCCTTGTTGGATGGGAAAGAGGGACACATACTTACTTCAGAAAGTGGGACAACACATGTTAAAGGAATACATAATATAAACCTCTGGTTCTTACCTGATTTAGGCAGAAGACTTGATAGTTACTGTCTATTAGTCTGCGTTGCCTAAAGAGTCTCAGCGAGGGCGTGACCTATGGCTGAAGAACTCTTTGGGTCTACCAATGGGAACTGAGTCCACTTACTTGGCAGAATCCAAGCAGGATCTGGTCAATGGGGATCAACCCGCTTACATGCCAGAGCCTATCACCACCAATTGCAAGGAGCCTCAAGCACAACCGATCACCTAACCAAATACTAACATTAGTATACGAAAGAAGGAGCTGCCTCCTGCAACCTCCTTCGTACAACCAAAAAACTCAAACTTAAAACTAACAGGGAAAAAGGATTAAAAAGGATGTGTTTCAGCTCCCTGCCCCAGCACTGAATCCGCGATACGTAAGGGCCTAGCCCAAAAACACTTATCATACGTAATCGATACGTCCCTTAGGTAGTGATTAGAGAGACTGATTCACACCTCCAAAAAGTGGCCTTCATAAGGTTTTGTAATGACAAATTCTTCTTGAAAGCCAAAGACGTCGCGATGGCCCGTACTTCGTGCGCCTTGACTTTCAGAAGGTTAAACTGTTGCTGATTGCAAGAAGTGTGTGCTTCTCTAATAATATTCCCTGATAAAGAATGAGAGTGCATTTTTAGATAAGGGCCTACTGGGGTCCCTTACAGAGCACCAGAGATTGCTCTCATTAGCAGCAAGTCTTTTCTTCCTCTGAAGATAATATTCAGGCTTCTCACCGGGCAAAGAGATCTCTCCTCTTCTGTCCCAACTAAGGAGGATAAGCTTTTGATTTCAAAGCTCCTGGGCCACGGCGAAGAAGGGTTTTCATTCTTGGCTAGGAAAGCCGGAAGAAGAGAGCAAACCGCGGAGCCTCCTTGGAAACCTACCTCACCTTCTAGAGCCTGCAGCTCGCTGACCCTCTTCGCTGACGCTAACGCACAGAGAAAAAGAGTCTTCATCGAAAGGTCTCTGAACGAAGCAGCATGGGAGGTTCGAACCTTGAGGACCTCAGGAAGAGCAGCACGACATCTAGATTCCAGCTAGGCACTAAGGAGGAGGTTCTTTTAACCGTTTCAAACGATCTGATTAAATCATGGAGGTCCTTGTCCTCAGATATGTTTAATCCTCTATGACGAAACACTGAGGAAAGCATGCTCCTGTATCCCTTGATGGTGGAGACAACCAACCCGCATTTTTCCCTCAGGAAGATAAGGAAATCTGCAATCTGAGTCACAGAGGTACGGAGGAGGAAACTTTATGAGTCCTGCACCAGTCGTCGAAAAAACATCCCACTTCGACTGGTAGACTCTAGATGTGGAAGGTCTACGTGCATTGGCAATAGCCCCTTGCAGACTTTGCCGAAAAGCCCTTAGCTCTGACGAGCCTCTTGATAGTCTGAATCCAGTCAGACTGAGAGCGGGGACGGGAGGTTTTTTGTGGAAACCTGTTGAAGTGGGGCTGTTTGAGCAGATCGACTCTTAGAGGTAGGGATCTTGGGACATCCACCAGCCATTCCAGTACCTCTGTGAACCAGTCGTGGGCGGGCCAGAACGGAGCTATCAACGTCATCCTTGCTCCCTCTGACGCTGCGAATTTCCTTAACGTTTCCCCTATAATCTTGAAAGGCGGAACGCGTAAAGATCCAGATTCCTCCAATCCATCAGGAATGCATCTATTGCCACTGCTCTTGGGTCTGCAATAGGGGAGCAGTATAGATCTATCCGCGCATTCCTGGAGGTCGCAAATAGATCGATGGGCCTGCCCCACGTCCTCCACAGCTCCTGGCATACGTCCACGTGCAGAGTCCACTCTGAGGGAAGGACTTGATTCCTTCTGCTTAGCAGATCCGCTCTGACATTTCTTTCTCCCTGTACGAACCTGGTGAGAAGCCTTATGTTCCTTTCCTCTGACCACAAGAGGAGTGATCTCGCTGTCTCGTACAGGGAGAAAGAGTGAGTCCCCCCCTCCCCCCCTGTTTCCGAATGTAAGCCAGGGCTGTAGTGTTGTCGGAGTTGATCTGACATATTTCCCTTTTACAAGGGGTTTCTCGAAGGTCTTGAGAGCTAACCAAATCGCTGTTAGCTCCTTCTTGTTGATGTGCCAGGACACCTGATCCCCCATCCAGGTGCCTGACACTTCTCTCGACCCGAGAGTAGCTCCCCAACCTTTGTCCGAAGCGTCTGCATACAACACTAGGTTGGGTTCCGAACCTGCAAGGAAAGGCCTTCCTTGAACAATAGAGGGTCTAGCCACCAACGTAGATCCTCCTTCATCTCTGCGAAATCTTGAACGCAAAGTCCAGGACCTTGAGATTTCCGATCCCAGTTCCTCGTCAGGAAGAACTGTAGGGGTCTGAGGTGCAACCTTCCTAGAGAAACGAATTGCTCCAGCGAGGAGAGTGTCCCAACAGACTCATCCACTCCCTCGCTGTGCATACATCTTTCTCTAGACAGATTGCTACCTTCTCCAAACCTCGGGTTATCCTCTCTGGGGACGGATACGCCCGAAAAACCTGAGAAGCCATCAGAATCCCCAGATAGATACGCTCTTGACTGGGGATTAGCTGTGACTTCTCGAAATTCACTAGCAAACCCAGAGAAGCTGCTAGATCCAACGTCACTCGTAAGTCCTCCAGACATTTCTCCTTGGATTTGGCCCTGATAAGCCAATCGTCCAAGTAGAGGGAAATCCTCACTCCCTCGAGATGAAGCCACTGGGCAACGTTCTTCATCAGTCCTGTGAATACTTGGGGGGTGGGGCCGTGGAAAGGCCGAAAGCAATAGGGCCCTGAACTGAAAAACGTTCCCTCCCCACATGAATCTGAGAAATTTGCGAGAAGAAGGATGGATCGGTACATGGAAGTAAGCGTCCTGAAGGTCCAGCGACATCATATCTAGTCCCCGGGACGAAGAGCTGCTAAGACTGATGACGTCGTCTCCATAGCGAACTTCCTCTTCTTCACAAAGACATTCAGGGCGCTCACGTCCAGAACCGGTCTCCATCCTCCTGAGTTCTTGGGAACTAGGAACAGACGGTTGTAGAACCCCGCTGAAAGAGGGTCCTGAACCATCTCTATTGCCTCTTTCTCTAACATCAGCTCTACCGCTAGAGCGAGGGCTTGATTCATTAGTGGGTCTTTGTATTTGGCCACCAGTGCCCTTGGAGTGGTGGTCAAGGGTGGTCTCGAGATAAAGGGAATGAGGTATCCCCTCTTGATGATCGCGAGGGACCAGTTGTCCGCCCCCTTTCGTGCCCAGACATCTGCAAAGTTCAGAAGTCTGGCACCCACAGTTGTCTGGAGGACACACGAACTACTTCTTGGCCCTAATAGACCGGGGGGAGAAGGTCCTTCCTCTTCTAGGTGGTCTCGAACCTCTGGAGGAAAGAAGAGCGAGACGAAGGCCTCCTCGAAAGGGTTCTTGCCTACTTTGAGCCTCTTTCTTCGTCTTCTGCTGAAACGAAGGTTTCGGAATTCTAGCCGAGCGAGCTAGCCATATCCTGCGTCGCTTTTGCTGATAACGAGCTGGAGATATCATTAATAGTCTTCTTGGGGAAGAGTTGCGGGGAAAGCTGTGAATACAGCAAGGAAGCTCTCTGTGCGTGAGAAAACCGCCTTGGTAAGAAAAAAGAGCAGAAAACGGCCCTCTTCTTTACCACTCCTGCACCAAAAAAGTGAAGCAATTTCCCGGAACCGTCTCTCACTGCCTTGTCCATGCAAGACAGAACTGCGTGGAGGTCTTCAGGCGAAAGAGTGTCTTGCTCTTGAGTCCTCTTAGCCAACACTCCAAGGTCCAGTCAAGGAAGTTAAAAACTTCTAAGACTCGGAACATTCCCTTCAGAAGGTGATCCAACTCGCTCATACCCCACGTCGTCTTCGCAGAATTCAGCGCCGAGCGACGTGCGGAATCAACCAACGAAGAGAAGTCCGAGTCTGCAGAAGAGGGAAGAGTTAGACCCAAGGGCTCTCCTGACTCGTACAGAACCCCATCTTACCCGTCAGCTTGGACGGGGGAAAAGAAAAAACTGTCTTGCCTTTCTCTTCTTTTGAAAGCAAACCAGTCGTCAAAGTTCTTCAGAGCCTTCTTCATAGACACTGTAGGCTTCATCTTAACGACTGAAGACTTCTTAGCCGTATTGGTCGTTGAAAATAAGGACGGAGGAGACGGAGGAGCAACGGCCGAAAGAGACTCCCCAAAATCTTGCAAGAGGAGGTCTGTAAGTCTCTTATACGAAGAAACCGAAGCATCCTTGGGCAAATCTTCCTCCGAAGCACCAAAAAACTCTTCGAGAATGACCGTTAAGAAGCTCTACTGCGGGAATTCTTCGCAGAATGACGTCTGAAGCTGCTAGGAGAGCTAATCCTTGGAGAGCGCCTGTTCGGAGAGCGCCTACTAGGCGAGCGCCTACTGGAAGAAAAACCACTGGGAGAGCGCTTACACGGGAGCGCCTACCCGGAGAGCGCCTACCAGGAGAGCGCCTACTTTGAGAGCGCCTCCCAGGAGAGAGCCTACTAGGAGAGCGCCTAGTTGGAGAGCGCCTACTAGGAGAGCGCCTCCCAGGAGAGAGCCTACTTGGGGAGCGCCTGCTAGGAGAGCGCCTACTAGGAGAGCGCCTACAAGTGGAGGCCCGTCTGTCGGAAACAGATTCTAACTCCTCAGAAGAGCGTCTGGATAAGGGAGAGCGCCTATCAGGCTCTCTGCGCCTGCTAGGCTCTTGGCGCCTGCCATCCTCAATACGCCTGCCAGGCTCTTGATGCCTATTGAGCTCAAAACCCCTGCCAGGCTCTTGACGCCTGCCACGGGGAGAGAAAGCATCCACAGATGAATCCCTGTCAGAAGCGCGGCGCTTACAAGGCTCTGAGCGCCTATCCAATCGGAAGTGATCTAACGGAGGAGAAAACTTCCGTTGCCGCCTACCAGGCTCTTGGCGCCTACTAGGCTCTTGGCGCCTACTAGGCTCTTGACACCTACTAGGCTCCGAGCGTCCGTCAAAAGGAGAGTGGCCACCAGGCGAAGAACTCTTCTTCCTTCGCTCCTGACGAAAACGAGGCTCTTGACGTCTGTCAAGCTCTGACGCCTAACTGAAGAGGAGCGGAAATCCTGAGGAGAGAGCCTGTCTGGCTCCTTACGCCTTACATGCTCACAACTCTCGCTGGGAAGAGAGGAGAGCCTACTGGCGGAGAAAGAGCCCGAGCCTCCAGCCTGCACTTCTGACCTCCTACTAACAGGCTCAAAAGCTTTTCTGGCCAAAGGAGATTTAGCCGAAGGAAACGTTCTTAGACTTCTTCACCGGAAGTGAGGCGTCCTTCCGACGATGAGAAATCCCCGGCAATAGACTCCGCTAAAGCCGCAATCTGCGCCTGCAGACCCGCCAGGATACGCGCAGGAGATCTCTTAAACTCCTCTACAGGGGACGAAGTCCGAGAGACGAACAGGAGAAGCGTAACCGGACGAAATCTTGGTTCTCTTTGCGTTCCACTTCTGGCTCTTCCGCGAAGGATTCGGGGCTGGAAGGAAGGGCGCAAGGATCCTTCCAGGGCCTCTTGAGAGGCGAGACGACTCCGAGGCGCTCCATCTACGCTGAGGAGAAGGCGACGAAGATGACGAGAAGCACTGGCGCAATAACTCCTTCTTGGTTCGATCCAAGGCAGCCTGGGAACGAGCAACAGGAACTGCCGAGGGGACACCTGACGGTGGGGGTTCTCCCTAACCTTCTGCGGCTTTCGACTTTCCTCCTCCACTGGGTCTGGGAGTCTGGAAGAGGTAGGCTGGAGCGCTTAGTGAGCCGTCAGACGCTCCACTGCACTAGGGGCACTGCACTGATCACTTGCACTATCATCACTCACCTTGTCGAGAGCGAAAAAAAGCGAGGCTCTCCTTACTCCTGATCGAGGCTCTCCCAGAAGCAACTTCCGAAAACGAATCTTCGGGTTCAAAGCTGGGGCGCAGGGGGCTGAAACTGGAGAAGGAACTACTTCTACTACAGGATTCTCAGCGTCAACTTCACTCACCCTCGATCTACTAGAACTTTTGAAGAAGCCTTGCGCACCCTATCCTTCTCTAACTTCTCACATAAGAAGAAAGAGCCTTCCAACCATCCTCATCCAAATTCTCACACTCTTTGCAAGGGTTAATAAAGGAGCATTCATTCCCTCTACAAGACGTACATACCGAGTGAGGATCTAATGCAGCTTTAGGAAGCCTAACTTTACATTCCTTCTCTGAACAAACCCTAAATAAACTAGGTTTCTTAACTTCAGAATCATCCATGATTATAGATATGTAAGAGAAATCCAAAAGAAAAATCCAAAAAACAGTCCAAAAGCGTATGCCAAGCCAACAAACAAAGGGTACTTCTCACCAAAATCCAAATCGTCGGCAACGAGGAACGAATTTTAACTATCGTAAGGACTGACAACAGGTGTTGTCCAGCCGGCGACAGAAAATAATCTGACAAGAAATGGGGACTGGTTCTTACACCCGCCTCCCAGCGGCGGGTAGGTAGATCACCTGACCTACTGTAGCGTGTGCCGCGAGTTTTGAATTTTCTGTCGTGACGTCAGAGACCTAAGCTAAGTATATATCTGGCAGGGAAGTTCATGTACAAAACTTAAAATGTCTGCAGCCATGCTATGTCACTTCATAACACCCATCCTAAATAGCTTTTATTGTGGGAACACTGATTAACACTAAAGTTT
>NC_087204.1:106603111-106651525 GCF_015104395.2 Macrobrachium nipponense
GGTACCGTCAGTGGTTTTTTGAGTGCTTTGCAACCCGCTTTGATTAACTTTACTGTACCTCCGTTCATATCCAAGTCATCCATCTGACTTTCCTGAGCCCTCTCCTAGCAATTGTTCCATAGTGCATCTGCTTTGAGGTTTTCCTCCTGTTACACCTTTCAAACCTTTTGACTGTTAAGTTTTTCCTCTTTCAACGCTGAATGATCTTGTATGTCCCAGCGCTTGGCCTTGGGTCTGAATTCTATATTCTATTCTGTTCCACAGTCAGGATACATTTTCGAAGGCCATTATACAGTTAGCGAAAGATTACATATCTATCGGAAGACTATATACAGTAAGATGATACATCTATCGTAATTATATATTGCAAGAATCTGCATCTGTCGTAAGATTATATGTACAGTAAGATAATACATCTATCGTAAGGTTATGCATCTGTCGTAAGATTATAGATATACAGTAAGGTAATACATCTATCATAAGGTTATATATATATACATATATATCGTAAGGTTATGCATCTGTCGTAAGATGATATGTACAGTAAGATAATATATTCAATAAGATTAATACTACATCTATCTCACTGTGAAGAGAGATAGGAAGAGGGGAAAAGACAGACCAGGAAGGGAGGTCTCACCCCTCCTTTCAAGAAAGATAGGAAGATAAGAGGCTCAGGGCAGGAAGGGAGGCCCCACCCATCCCTTTCTCTCCAAAGCCTCTTTTCCCCTATCTTTCTTGTCCCTCTTTCTCTCTTTGAAGACAGATAACAAGAGAAGAAGGGGCACTGGGCAGGAAGGGAGGTCCCACCCATCCCTTTCTGTCAAAAAAGCCTCTCCTCTCTATTTCTCTCTCCCTCTCTCTTGCTTTTGTCCCTCTTTCTCTCTTTGAAGAGAGAATAAGAGGAGGAGAAGGGGCACTGGGCAGGAAAGGAGGTCCCACCCCCCCTTCCCTTTCTGTCCAAAACCTCTTTTCCTCTCTATTTCTCTCTCCCTCTCTCTTTCTTTGTCCCTCTTTCTCTCTTTGAAGAGAGTAAGAAGAGGACAAAAAGGGCACTGGGCAGCTCTTCATTCCGCCTTTCGTATACAATATTGCATTTTATTTCGTAGAAATGTTTAATCAAGTTCATAGAATACTGTATATATACAGTATTATAAATAATGATTTTTGAAATAATCATCAATATTCCTTTTATTCACCAGACCAAATATGTAGTCTTGTATGCTACATGATCATAAAGAAAAACATTCCAATATAAATTATGTCGTACGTTCTTTAGATACCACAGCGGTTATCCTAACTTCATATTTGATCTATGAAGATCGATGGATGGATACCCATAAATCATGTATGCTAACATTTACATCCAAATGACACCATAAACCGAAATCATAACTGTTACACGACAATGAAAAAAAAGGTAGCTTACTTACTTATCAGAATAAGGATGTAAGAAAAGCCTCTATATAGAATACAACATGCTGGCTAATGGGGCTACAGACCTTAAAATCTTTTACGAATATAGAATTTAGGCCAAAGGCTAAGCGCTAGGACCTGTGAGGTCATTCAGCGCTGAAACGGAAATAGAAGTACAGTCAAATAAATGAAAGGGGTTGCAGCTACAAAGAACCGTAAGTAATGGCTACATTGCACTTTGTGAGGTGCATTGATGACACTACCAACTTACAAGAGTTAAAATCTTTTATATCGAGAGTGAAAGAAAGCCTTCTACTGTATCAGTATGCTAGGCAATCTCCCCATACCTTCTCCTTTGCAGTCACTCTGAATGACCTGACCTAGTCATTACCAAATCTTTTCTGTATGGTGTATATGTTGCATATGCATTGTTATATCAATTAACCAAAATTTAACACAATTTTCAGCAATTATTTTATTTACCTGAATTTTCCATTGAAACCACAGGCTAATAAACTTTTGGAGTATCTTCATTAACTTAGTGACCTAAGCTACAGTGGCTATCTCACAGAATATTGGGTATGAAACCTGCTGTGTAGTACCTAAGCTACAGTGGCTATCTTACAAAATATTACTGGGTATTACCTGAGCTACAGTGACTATCTCAAAGAATATTGGGCTTGAAACTGGGTATTACCAGAGTTACAGTGGCTATCTCACAAACTATTGGACATGTATCCCAGTGGGTGTTACCTGAGTTACAGTGGCTATCTCACAAACTATTGGACATATAACCCACTGGGTATTACCTGAGCCACAGTGGCTATCTCACAGAATATTAGGATTGAAACCCACTGGGTATTACCCGAGTTACAGTGGCTACCTCACAGAATATTGAACATGTAACCGACTGGGTATTACCTGAGCTACATTGTCTATATCATAAAGTATTTCAAGATCTTGAAACCCACAGGATGTAGGTACGTACAGAGTCCATTAGCTTCAAAAAGAAGTTCGTATGTTTAGATTGATAATTGATCAGTTGTTTGTTTTAATATACTGTACATCAACATACTAGCAAACAGCCTTAGGAATTCTGCATGTAATTTTTAATACAGTGTACTAGGAAAGTAAATAACCAAAGAAAATGGATTTTTTATTTGCAGTACTTTTCAAAGAAAGAACAATTGAAAATACATTTCAAGTTCTCTGACTGTTAAAATGGTAATCCAAAGGTCCAGTAAAATTAGTATATTACTGTGTATTTCATTTATAAAATGCAATGCTATTCGTGTAAAGGCATTTATACAGTAGTAAGAAAATTACTACTTCATAATGTTTTATTCAGAAAATATTTCATTTAGAGCAATGAGAAAATGCCCTTTACAACTTTATATATAGGAACACAATATAAAAATTTGAAAATAAATAACATAAAAGCACCAGTCATAATTTCCATAATTTTTCACTGAGAACAATGAGAAAATGCCTTCAAGTTTTATAATAAAATATGAACACAGTTCAAAAGTTTAAAGTTAATAATATAAAAGCACCAAACTATTCTTCTGCTGGATCATATGCTAGGCAAGGATTTAGCCACTTTTCTACTTCCACCAAATCCTTTCCACGACGCAGCGAGTAATCCAAGACCTTGAAAATAAATTAAGTATTTAGAGCATGTAAATCCATAGACTAAATTTGATCATTTGTGTACATAAGCTCTTAATAAATAGAGGAGACGTTTGTAAAAAAATCAACTCTTAACAATGTTAAAAGAAATACAATAGGATAAAAATGTTGCTTTAATTAATCCCAAAAATTGGAGAGATATCAAACTTCATTGTTGATCAGTATTCCCATAATAAAGACTATTAAAAATCATCTCAGTTCGAAGAAAATATTTACAATAGCATTAAAATGTGGCTTTATTTTATCACGAAAATTTACAGGATATCAAACTTTAGTGTTAATCAGTGTTCCCACAATAAAAGCTATTTAGGATGGGTGTTATGAAGTGACATAGCATGGCTGCAGACATTTTAAGTTTTACCAGGTAACACTTGTACAAATTAGGTCTCGATGCCTCTTGCCATTTATTCATGGCAAATCCTATTGAATCCACATTGAAATGTCACTCAATGGAGTATCAGCTTATGCAGCAATGCATAAAAAATTTGTAAAAAAATTTGTAAGTGTTCTAAGGATTTAAAAAGAATCACAGAATCTAGTGGTTGTTTATAATAATACAATCCACTTTAATTGTCTGATAGTGGCAAAAGTTATCATAAATGATGCCACCATCTAAACTTACCTGATCTTTTTCAATTTTACCAACACCAAAGTAAAAACTCTTTGGATTGGCAAAATATAATCCTGAGACAGAGGCTGCTGGGGTCATGGCTAGAGCCTCTGTCAACCCGATACCTGTTAGCTCTTCAGCATTCATAAGATTCCACATAGTAATCTTCTCCTGGTGGTCAGGCTGGCTTGGATAGCCAGGTGCAGGACGAATGCCCTAAAGATAACAATATCAATCTCTTTTTAAAACTTTTGTTGCAAATCTTATTCACATAACTACTTTATTATATTAAATCAAAAGTAATGTAAACAGCACAGAACTAGGAGTATACTCATCAGACTTGCTTTACACGTACTAATTGTATTATAAGAACTAGTATTGCACAGGTATAGAACTGAAATACTGTAATAATATTCAACTGTAAGGAAAAGTATAATTGTGATTTTAATAAAAATGTTTAACATTTAGATATGCCCTGTGAAAGTAATGATACTGAAACCGACATCATTTGGAAAGCAGAAAGATAAAAGTACAAAGCATTCAAAAGTAGCTTGCTGCATATACCGTCATTACAAACTACAAATCATCATCATGAAAAGTTGATAGTCAGTATATATTCATCATCAGAATTCTAATCATGGGTAGACTAATTTATAAAATAATTTATTTTACCTGATATTTAACCCTATGTAGATCATTAGCTTCCAAATACTCCTCACTGGCATAGCCCCACAAGTCTTTCCTTACTCTTTCATGAAGTTCCTCAGCAAAGGCTTCTGCTAATCTGTCAGCAATTGCTTTGACTAGGATGATATTATAATCTCATAATCTGCTTGAAATCTGAAAGAAAATGCATGAACAAACAGAAAATATCAGTGAATTGCCTTCTTCTCCAATAGTAACCAAAATCCTTAGTTACAGCACAAAATATAACATATATGTAGAGGAAATGTTGAAAACTATCACTTTTGCATTTGATATTGTTAATGCTTGTTATAAATATACATATCCTTATAATGACAAAAATCCTTAGTAAAGTTTAAATACTAGTTCAATAAAAGTTTCTACAACTTAACTTTAAACCATTATACATACTGATTACACAGCTTCTCTGTTCCAAATCCAGCAGAAACAGCAAACATTCCAATGTAGTCCTTTATTCCAGTTTCTTTAGGAGCAATGAAATCCGAAATGCAGCAAAATGGAGTATGACTTTCCTTGGCATCCTGATTAAAATATTTAGAAATGAATACAAGTTGCTACTGATTCTATAGACTAATAAATTTTCCAAAATAAAAACAGAGTTGTGCCAAAGAATTTAGGTTTGCTTAACAATTATGAAATTACCTGCTGCCTCAGTCCATGTAGTCTTGCAGTAATCTGCGATCTTGACTCATCACTGTAAACTTCAATGTCATCATCTACAGCATTAGCTGGATAAAACCCAACAATACCATGTGCTTTTAAAGTTCCTTCAGCGATAATAGTAGAAAGGAGTCTCTGTGCATCATCGAAGACACGTTTGGCTTCACCTCCTTTGTAAAACATAAAGAATTAGTACACAGTATATAAACAGTAACTACTGTAGAAGCTGAGACAGTTCAAGTACTATTACATCCTAAATTACTACTCATACATGATAACATATTGTTAAATATATTGTGAGACAGTTCAAGTACTATTACATCCTAAATTACTACTCATACATGATAACATATTATTAAATATATTGAAGTTACAGAGCTATGGAATTCTACAATGTTAATCTAGAGGGTGAACCCTTGATTTTACCATAAAGAAGCTCAATTAAGGAATTAAGGACACTTACCTACAGTAGCATCTTTAAAAATTTTTGGGATAACCTCTATTTGGATATTTTCCACGGAGTTGCCATACATCAAAGAATGGTTTCCAGTCGATGTATGGCACAAGAAGATTTAGATCATAGTCTTTGAAAGCCTTCACTCCCATAACTTTGGTGGTACTGTGAAGAAAATTGAAAACACATGATTCAATGTATGCCTAAGCAAAACTAATAAAAGAATGAAAACCTGCCTCATTTATACATGACTGGCTCTTGATATAAATGGGTAGCAACCTCATAATGTTATTCATTTGCAGCATTTTTCTCTTTGATTTTATGGAACATGTTTTAGGCTTGCCACCTGTGTTGCCAATACCTTAGGTAACAGACAATTCAGGTACTGATTCCTGTAAATAGCTTGGCTAACATGCATTTGCTCAAGTCCAAAGTTGAAGATGAAGTGTATTAGTGACCACCAAGCACCCTACATGACAAAAAAAAAATACATTACTGGCTACAGATAATGCAAAATAAAATTAACACAATTTGTGCTTAAAGCTACCAAGCACAAACATCCCTATTGTCATGCATAGGACTTTAAGCAGTACGTACAACCAACACCTAGTCCTGCAAAATGTTTGAAGTGAACATTGCATGAATAATGACAGAATTCTTTTTACTGAAATATCCTACCATAAATATATATGTATTTTACACTAATTTTACTTATACTGTTCTTTTAGCAAAAATATTCTACAGTACACATTCTTTACTAATGCTGTAATTTGTATTTGATTTTACATATTTACATATTCCCAACAGAAGATTGTACGCACATGAAATTAAAATGTAAATTCATTAATTAATGCAGTTTCAACAGGAAAAAAAAGAATTAACAAAACCTGCATTATTTACTAACCAGGTAAAGGCTCACTCGCCCAATCTATGGAGAACTTCTTTTCCCTAGCCTCTGATAAGCTTACAAACTTCTTTTCCCGAAGATTCTCATAATGTTCCTCTCTTATATCCCTTCATAATCTTCATTGAGCTCATCATATAATCGTCATACACAGTCTTGTCCATTAGAGATGAACACTATAAAGAAATGTACATGAAAAAAAATCAACTGTCAAACCAATCACATACAATGGAGAACTTCTGTGACAAAACATTAGGTCAGAAATACACTACTACTGTAGTATTTATAAAAGTATGAAAAAATTCTAGTTACATCCTAATTACTTGACAAGCTACAGAGATTCAAAGGTAGATTTTCTTTAAAAAAAAACATGCTACATTAATAATACTCCTTCCATGTTCAAATGAAAGAGATTATTAATCTCTACTAGAAAATAAAACTACAAACTAAGATCTGTAGACCACATACGTACAGTAACTCCCATTATATGTAAGGGATTATTAATCTCTACAAGGAAATTAATCCACAAATTCTGATCCTGTGAAGTACATACTATATACATAAAACCTCCATTACACATACTAACCACAACTACACTTTTGGATGCATCAATAACATGGACAACAGGATGCTTATATCGAGGGGCAATCTTTACTGCTGTGTGGGTTCTGGATGTTGTTGCTCCCCCAATCAAAAGAGGAACCTAAAATGAAAGAGAAACATCACTACCAGAGACAGGGAGAAGGAAAACTGTTAGATTACATGGTAAATTATGGGACACAGTGAATACAAGGAAAATTGTTTAGAATGAAAGGTAATTTCCAGACATTGTGAATATAAACTTATGAGTGATGTCGAGTTGAAAATTACCTGCCGTAGTACAGGTAATAATTTTCTTTTCATGTAAACATATTTTAGAAATTGGAAAATTGTGGACTTTTAAGAAATTTTTATGTAAAAATAGACATTTAACAACTTTACTTGACAACTTTAAAAAAATGCAAATAGTTTGGCACTTGGGTACATACTAACACAATCAAGTTTAAAATTTACTGCTACAAAAATATTGAAATTAGCTTTTAAAAGATTGACCAATAAAGAATAAATACTGACTGTTGTTCCCATTACAAATAATTATAAAAAACGGCTGGTATTTCATATTTGAAATCTGAAACAATAAGCAATGAAAATATTTCCAAAAATTATTTTTGCATTTTTTTATCTTCTGTGATGAATATTTGAGAGTAAATGTAAGGAAGGTAGTGTAAAAGAAATCATTTTGTCATTGGACATCCTTACCTTGTATGTTTGAAGATTCAGCACACAGATTGAAGTAATATTTCAGGACATAAAATTCAGACAAGATTTGCTATATACATACTGTATATGAATGTCCTCGTAATAAATGACATCTGATTTATCATGTTATCCATTCCTGGGCCATTTGGGGTTTTTACTTTTAATGTAATTGGATAATGTCATAATATCTGTACACAGAAAATTACTAAAGATTATAATTCATCATATAGACATTTCTTTCATTCCTCTCTATTGCACTTTGCTTCATCCATTTCACAGAACTTCTGTCTTTTCTTATTCCTGCATTCAATATTCATATGCCACAATAAAGCAAAACTCACTGTATAACAAAGAGAAGAAACAACATATTGTTATCTACACTTCAGTAACATTACAAAAATAGAATAACCAGCCAATATTGTGTAAGATAGATGTAAAGTTCATACAAACACTTAAATAACATGAAATAGTCTACTCACCTGCAGTCCTAATCTCTCCATTTCCTTAGCAACAAAAATCATTTCATCGAGGGATGGCGTTATAAGTCCAGAGAGTCCAATAATGTCTGCCTTTTCAGCAATAAGCACACTCCAAAATCTTATCACAAGAACACATCACACCCAGATCTATAACTCGATAGTTATTGCATCCAAGGACGACACCCACAATATTTTTACCAATATCATGACATCCCCTTTAACAGTTGCTAGAACAATCGTACCATTATACCTCTCACTTTCCGAAGCAATGCTTCCTGATTCTTTCATTTTTCTTTGACGTTCTTCTTCCATAAATGGAATTAAATACCCACCGCCTTCTTCATTACTCGTGCTGATTTAATAACTTGAGGAAGGAACATTTTACCGCTGCCAAAAAGGTCTCCAACGACACTCATACCGTTCATTAATGGGCCTTCAATAACATTTAATGGTCTAGGAATATTTTTCGGTATTAGCTCTTGCCTCTTCTGTGTCCATTTCAATGAATTTATCTATACCTTTCACAAGTGAATGTTTTTAAACCGTTCCTCTACACTCTTTAACCTCCAGTCGTCAACGAGATTATCACTCTTTGTTTGGGTAGTATTCTTTTCTGCATAGGCCAGTAGCTTTTCTGTACCCTCTGGATCTGTGTTCCATAATAATGCTTCGGCAAGTTCTAGAAGTTCCCTCTCAATGTCATCATAGAGAGGTAAACAGCCTGCATTCACAATACCCATGTCCATACCAGCTTTAATGGCATGATATAAAAATACTGAATGCATAGCTTCACGTATTGTTTCTTTCCCACGGAAAGAAAAAGAAAAATTACTTACACCTCCGCTGACTCTTGCACCAGGACAAGTAGCCTGAAATAAGGACACCAATATCAAATGATAACTGGAAATAAAACATCCACTATTTGTACTCCAGTTATCCTTGTGAATGCAAAGTCACATGGGTCGTAAAAGTCTGATTCAGTATGTAACTATTTTTAACTACTAAAGGTGCATATCATTTCAGTAAATGGCAAAGTATATGAAAACAAAAAATCCTGCTTATCTTTGCAAGGCTTACATACTTCTTAAATACAACATGGTTCTTGTTGAGGCTTAACAGGACCATTCTTTCAAATAAATTTAGGTTTCATTCAAACCAATCTTACATAGTTGTATTTTTTGGTCTGAAGTGGCTGACTGCAATTCATATTTACATATCTGTGAAACTTATTGCCAAATATTATATCCAATATTTCATGTTATAATTATAAGGAAACTATAATTACCTTTATAACTTTAGTAGCTTCTATAAAACTGATACCATAAGTATTGTGCTCTTCAATACCTGTAGCTATCGTTAAAATGTTTGGATCAAAGATGATATCGTTGCAATTGAATCCAACTTTTTCAGTGAGCAACTTGTAAGACCTCTGACATATCTTGATTTTATTTTCACTGTCCACAGCCTGAAAATAAAATAAAATTAGAGATCATGAATCTCAAATGTGTCTTTACTGAAAGTGACTCATTCATATAAAAATTAGTAAAATTTAAGTCAGTAATTCACGTCAGAAGTTTTATAACTACAGAGTTAGAAAAATCAGTATACTGTACAGCACCTTTACTGTAATACATATTTACAAAAAGGTATAGTGTAATTTTTAAGTACTACTAATAACAAATCCCATGCCAAAACACTGAGATTACATCTGTCCCCATAGCACACATCATGGGTGGCTGTGAAAGGATGAAGTTCAAAATTAAAAGGACTAACTGGAACAGAAAAATTATTACATACTATGCCAGCAGCAGAAGTTTTAGGGTGAGAATATTTCTGTTTCCTTTGTGACATACTGAATTATGAAGCCAGAGTCAGGTGGGGGGAGCATTAACAAATTCAGTAAGCATACAGCAAATAGAGGTTGCTGAACCACTGGTAAATAAGATTAGCATACCATATACGATTGGTAAGCAATGTACTTTGTGATGAAAATAATTAGCCATGATGTGCTTTCTAACTGCAGTAATGCCCTTCATATGAAAAAAAAATCCTTATGTCCACTTTATTAAGTAGTCAGGAGAAAGTCTCTTAAAACCAGAAAATATATCAACATGGTGAAAAAAAAGCAAAAACAAAAGTATAAAACTAAGATTCATACTCTACAAAGAAGACTTCTTCAGTCACTACAATGCAACACTAATGCATTACAGAACACATAGGCATTAATCAACAAACTGAATAAATGAAAGACTGTTATCAGAAGTTTACTCACCTGACCTTTTTCATCAAAAGCCATGATAACCACTGCAGCACCATATTTCTTTATCTTACGAGCTTTTTGAAGGAAGTCATCTTCTCCTTCCTTTAGGGATATCGAATTCACAATACATTTACCCTGGGTGACCTTTAACCAGCTTCAATTACCTCAAAGTTGGAAGAATCTATACAGATTTGGGACCTGAAAATGTGTTAAAATGTTTTATGAAGAACGCTGTTGCCTTTCAACACAAAAGATACTTGTGCATTTCTTCTGCAGTTTGTGCATTTCTTGTAATTTTTGCCATTGTGTAAGTCAAACAACAGTTTAAGCAATGTATCTTATAAAACCTCTTTGGAATGTGACTACAATTTTCCCAGAAGGAATCCTTCTAAAGGAAAGTTAGGTTTTCTAATGTAGGTTCTGCAACCAAAAACAATGCAAACTGTGTCTCAGTTAAGTTAGAGAGACACACATTAACTACATGAGTCAATATACTATGTTACTTCAGGATTAAGATAAAGACACATTAATGCAAATTTGAACATATGAATAAGCATATTTTGCTGTGCATTATAATATATTGGCAACTTCTGTGCTAGCTATAAGAAGTGTGATTGCTTTCAGGGTTCACTGGAGTTCTATGAAAACATACAAGGTTACTGACCAAAGTACAGCATGCATGAAGTTATTTTAAAAATTATTAACAGTTAGAATCCCAGGACTTCAAAAATAGATATACATTTTAGTGACTAGGACCAGACTTCATGTCAGTTAAAAAAACTTGCAAGATAACAAATTTTCTAAGACAATTTGTATTTTTCATAGCTACAAACCTGAGGTCTTAACAATAGGATAATTTCTAGTGCCTAGCTGGATCCGGTTAAAAAGCAGATGAAAGCAAGGGATCTTGTGGTATCTGGCAACGCATGCATAGTTCGGGTTAGGAGTGGTCAAGGACGACGCCACTGCACCAGTCTTTCCCAACTCAGGATGACTTAACAAACAGAGGGCAGCTAGAGGCAGGCAGTATAACTTAAGACCTCAGGTTTGTAGCATGAAAAATACAAATTGTCTTAGAAAATTTGTCATTTGTTCATACGCAAACAAAACCTCTTTCTTAACAATAGGATAGACACATACTTGGAGGGAGGTATAAGACATCCTAGACCAGCTAGGCCCTACCCACCAGTCCAGCTCTCAAAAGAAATGGTTCTTGGAGAGCAACTGAAGCCTGTTGATGAAGCTAGATAATCGATATGTAACTACTCAGAACCTGAGTGACGTACAATGATATATGGGATAACCATTGTATAGGGAACAAAAGAGAAACTTTGACTGTCCAACAACAAACCAAGACACCAGGGTTTGTATTACTCCCAACCACTCCTTGCCAAGGAGTGGAGCATATGCTACCAAATAGCAGGTAAGATATTTGTATATTGCATGACCATACTATCAGCATGACTACCTTACTCACCTGTATCAGACCAGTCCAGCGAATGACGTGTCTTGAGCATCATCGCCCACAAAGTCAGTCAGTGATAGAATAGAAAACAGAGTGAACCTGTTATCATGCACCGAAGGACATCGACCCCCAACCCCTGGTGTGCTTCACCTCATAGCTCAGACCGTTGGAGCTCTCTTACCCTCTTGGAAGATGCCAAAGCCAGAAGGAAAACTGTCTTGAGCATCAGGTTCCTGTCAGATGATGATGCAAGGGCTCATATGAACTCTTAGTGAAGCTAATAAGAACCAAGAAACATCCCAATTCGGAGGCTTGAGCTCTCTAGGAGAACTCGACTGCTCAAACCCCTTAAATAGCAGGGAAAGTTCCCAGGAAGAGGAGATGTCGATACCCTTAAGGCATAACACCAAACTCAGGGCCGCCCTGTAGCCTCTAATAGCAGAAACGGACAAACGTTTCTTGTCTTTGAGGAAGGTTAAAAAGTCTGCTTTTCGCTGAAATAGAGGTCGCGAGTGGAGAAAAACCCCCGCTTATGACACCAATCACAGTAGATCGCCCATTTGCCTTGGTAAACTGCAGAGGTTGACCTTTCTAAGACTGCAGGACATGTGCCCAACTGTTCTCTGAAAAGCCTCTTGCTCGGAGGAGATATTTGATACGCCTACCAACCGTGAAGAGGCAGGGATTCTACTTACTGGTGGAACCTTTCCACATGGGGCTGACACAAGAGATGTCGCCAAGGGGGAAGGGGGAATCTCCCTCGGAACCTCATACAACAACGACAGCAGATCTGGAAACCATTCCGCCTGAGGCCACAGAGGGGCTACCAAAGTCATCCTGAGACCCTGTGAACTCATCAGCCTGTTCAGAACCTGACGGATCAAACAAAATGGAGGGAAGGCATACACCTCCAGGTTGTCCCAGGGATGTTGGAATGCGTCCTCTGCCAATGCTAAAGGATCTGGAACCACTGAACAGAACACCTCCAGCTTCCTGTTGAAGTGTGTCACAAAAAGGTCCAGCATGGGTCTCCCCCAAATCTGGAAAAGCTTGTCTGCCACCACTTGATGAAGGGACCACTCTGTGCCTAGGATCTGATCCCGGCGACTGAGTTTGTCTGCAACCACGTTCCGTTTCCCTGGGATATACCTGGCTGAGAGCTCTACTGAATTGCTGACCGCCCACTGGTGAAGCTCGACGGTCAAGGCGTGAAGTTGACGTGAAACCAGGCCTCCCTGTTTGTTCACATAGGCTACTACCGTGGTGTTTGTCCGACATGAGAACGACAGGATGACCCTCTACCTTCCCCCGAAACTCCTTCAGATCCAGGAAGCTGCCTTCAACTCCAAGACCTTGATATGTTGCTTCTTTCCCTCCATACTCCAAACGCCTGAAGCAATGAGGCCGCCTAAATGAGCACCCCAACCTGCGAGGGAGGCATCCGAGAACAGAAGGAAGTCCGGTGGAAGAGAATGCAGAGGACACCCTTCACAGATTCTGGTCGTCCAACCACCAATGAAGGTCTTCTCTCACTTCCAGAGACACAGGAACCATAAACAGGGGAGAGAGTACCCAACCCCCCCCCCCCCTTAGCCCAATGCCAGCCACGGCACCCCCCCCCCCACCCATGGCGCAGGCGAGGGAGAGGCGCCTACCTACCAACAGCCCCCTTTACCTCTGCCCCTTGGGCCCCTTCTTGGCTTAAAGAACAGGAGCGAAAGGGGTGTTGATCTTCTGACTTAGGCTGTGTCGAAAGGGAAGGCCCTGTCGAACTCGAGTCCTCGACGGCCTACCAAGCGACAATCTCCTTGACTGCCGCTGGACAGGGGAGGAGGAGGAGCCGGACGTCTCTGAGGACGAGACTCCGACTTAGACACAGCCTGGTGCACCAGTCGGTCTTTGTGTCAGCCCGGTGCCAGTCTATCGCATTTTCGAGTTCTGTCCGAGGAAACAAAAATTGGGACTCCAACAGATCTCCGTTCCTCAATGCCAGCAAGGACTCAGTGTCGAGCGATCTCTCCTCCTAGACAAAGCCGCGTCCCTTCTAATCAGAAGATTAGCCCATAAATTGGCACTGAGGTGAACCAAATATGAAAACGCCTTGCCCCCGGACTGCAACAGACTGGCAAGCGAGGAGGCACTCACCAACCCTCCGGGGACCTGTCGAAGCTATCTTGGCAATGTCTGCAACATGGAGGCCGCCGTAGATTCTAATGCTGAGGCATCTTGCGGAGACAAGGACGGAGCCACCAACCTCACCGTTCCAAAGTCAAACCCGACTTCGGGGGAATGATGTCTGGGTTAAGATGGCGTGACAACAAAAATGCCGAGATCATAGCATAGTACTTCCTATGTCTCGTGAGAGAGGTGGGTAGTAGTTTGATATGAGCCCCTACAGCGAAGCGAACCGTCCTGGTCCAAAATAGAGGCGTTAACCTTCTCAAGACCGACTGAAAGTGCCCCGACAAAGGAAGCTAAAGAGATGATTTGGGGTCCTGAGTAGCTCCCACCAAGGCTTCCAAGCAAGAAGGAGTGTAGGACGACTGAGCCTGAGTCCCTACTTTCCAAATTTTTAAACCCACGAACGAGATCAACAACTTCCGAAAAGGAAGGCGAAACTCTTGCATGTCTCCCTCCTCCTGCTAAGGCAACGGAGACCGACGACGAGAAGGATGTGCAGGCTCTTCTAAGGCGCCTTCTCCTCCAAAATTAACGGAAGGGTTAGCAGCCAAACAGCCCGAAACCCCAACTAACCTGTGTGGGCTGGGTCCAAGCGTTGGCCTCTGAGACGAACCCACTATAATACTAGGAACATCACTTACCTCAACAGATGACTCCACATGTTGATGAATGGTCACGGGCGTGGCGGACGTACGTACGTGAGATGGGGGGAAACTCGAACACTCGAGGATCGAAGGAGATCCCTTAGAGTCGAACTCTTGGAAGCACCAGTGAGAGAGGCAGGCAAACACTTCAGCTGCACCAACTCCGTGCTCACTACCTTTGGCCTCTTGACAGGTGCCTTGAGATCCTTACGGAGACGAATAGGCCTTGGAGAAGAAGAGCACTAACATCACAAGCACGGGCAGGGGAGGTTGCAACACGCTTGCGATGTGCATGGACGGGGGAGGGGGGGGGGTGGGGGGGGGGGGGTAACACGCTCGAGATTCGCGGCAGAGAAACTAAGCATCTCCAGCAGAACGCACACCACTACCACTGCCCGAAACAACAGCACTTTCGGGAACACGTCCGCGTTGATACGCCAACAGGGCGTGGAGGGGGAAGAGGGAGAGGAAGACAGCACTAGTTTCTTACGCGCTCTTCTCAGGAGGTGGGGACGAAGCAACACGTTCCTACCAGTCTTCCTAACCGATAAGCCAGCCAACTTCACATCTAAAACAGTCCAACCTCTGAAGCACTGCCTGGCATATGACCTCAGACTGATGTGCCGAGAAAGGCTCCGATGACAATAAAGGGAGATGTAGCGAACTGGGCGCAGTGACGACGTCACGGCTGAGAAAGGCGGATCAGAGGAGATGGCTGGGAGAGACATCATCGACGTGAGTGACACATGGCTTCCCCTTGGTGCGAGGGGGAAAGATACGCCACTGGCGGAGGAATACACAAGGACGGACCCCGTGACGTCATCAACGGGGCTGATGCCACAGCGTCACTCCAACTCGAACGCGGCGCGACACTGGGGGGAGCAATACAAGATGGCGACTGCTGCTACCCACGAAGACAAGGCCGGGAGGAGGGGGGATGGCCTGGTCAGACTGGGAAGGGGGGTGTGAGCCTCCACAAAATGCGCAGCAACCCACCTCCAAGGATGGGTACCCCCTAGCCCGAGCGTCTTCCCAAATCGCAGCCATTTTGGATGCCTCCGACTCTGGAAAAGAGAAGATTGATGAAAAAGCCTCACCCTTCTCGGCAACCAAATAAACTCCCAAGGAAGAAGGGGCTACATTATAAACATTAGCCCTGGCGGCCATCCCGACACTTCCATCAACGAGTCAATGGAAGAAAGGAGGAAAGGAAGGAGCATGCGGGACACACTACTATGAGGGTTGACTACTGCAAGAGATGAAACATCGGGAATAGGCACAAAACCTTCCAAAGTAGGAAGAGTCAAACCCTCCGATGTTCTCTCTTGCCATAAAACGACTTCCACTGCTCCTCAGGCATGCTCGGCATTCTGTGCAAGGATTCGTAATAGTACAAAAATTAGAACGACACCTACTGCATGTGATGTGAAGGTCAGTCGCTGCCGAAGCCAAAAAACGAGAACACGGAAAACCTGTACTCCAAGGCACATACGCTGATGCCGAGAAGGAGCAGAAGAAGCCATAATACCAGCCAAACACCACAACCCACTAAACGAGAAAAGAAACGGGCAATGAACCGGAAAAGGGCAAGAGAGGTTAACAGGACTCTCACCCAGGCGGTCAAAAGATCCAGCTAGGCGCTAGAAATTATCCTATTGTTAAGACCAAAGGTTTGATTGCTTATGAACAACAGAAATTTTTCAGATAATATCCAATTCACCATTAATGCATTTTTGCATATTTTATTAATATTTTCCTGGAACTTTTCCACATTCTGTCTCCAAACCTCATGAATAAAAAACAAACATAGGAGAGTGGCAAAGACTATATTTTTATTAGAATCAAGACAGCAAAGCTGCAAATGCTAAGGGCTGATAGCACAGTACAGTACGAAATACCATATGCCAAACAATCTACAGTGAATTTACAAACCTTTAGTAAGTACTACTAGATGTAAATAAATTGACTGGACATGTTGTAAAATGAAAGTATAAAAAAGAAGCTGACTGTGGGCATGTAAAGAAATGTACATGGCTGATGTAAAAATGCTATAAATGTTAATGCTAAAAACAAAAGGGAAAAACAAAGTAACATAAGTACTAATATACATACTTTACAAATATCAGGTTCTGTTGCTACTAAATTCAGAAAACGTGTCATTGCTGCCTTGCCATCAAGCAGCCCTTCGTCCATATTTACATCTAAATTTGAGCTCCATTTCCACCTGAAAGAAATTGATACTAATAATGATTGGAATGCATCAATAATGATAATCAGAACATAGCATGAAGGAAATTTGGATAAAGTACATAAATAATTCGATCCAGATCCTTATCTAATATAATAAGAGTTAGTGAGTGGATTCAATTTTAATTTTAGCTGGCTTACTAATTTGAATGTTCCTCTGTACTTCATAGATTTACTTTACCTTCCCTATCAACACTACATGAATTTCACAAGCGTGGTGATTTGCAAGTTTTATAACCAATGCAGTTACGGTATCAAACGACAACATACCTGCGTTTTTTGCAATAGCAAGAGCTTCTTCATAATTTCCATCCTTTATTAGACGACAGAATTTTCTTGAGCCTGCACATTGCATCTCTCACCTACAACAAATCCAAATTATTCAATGAAAATTAAAAAGCAAATATTGTAGTCTTCCTTCAAAACTGCAAATTAGACTAGATTTAATTGTAAAGACCCATTCCTATAAGGTAATACAGTTAACTGCATTTGATTTGAACAGTTACTGGAATAACCTTTTAATTATTGAACAGTAAAGAAAGAAGCAATCTTGGAAACACTTTTCATTTGCCAGAAGATATTAACTTTTGTGTCTGTTGTGAATTTGATACTTGATTCAGCACTATAGTCCTACTGTGCATACAATATCTGCAATATAAGCATCTTTATACAACTCCAAAGACAGCTCATCAATGATCCATTGACCAACTACTGTTTTCACAATGCATTTTACCTCTTGTCTTCACACTCCCCTGCTCACATTTTTTGTCAATTTCTACTTTTTCTCACAATTTAACCACCATTTCTCCACTTTATTTACCTTAATGTGGTTTTGTAATGCAATACCTTAAGGTGGTTTTGTAATGCAAAAGATGTAAATCAAAAAGCAATAGAATTATGAAACTGCCTCGGCTAAGTTCATTGTTCCGTGCTCCAACAGAATCAGTTGATTAATCAATGCTTTCCTATATAGATATATCTATTGTTTAACAGAATGTTAACTGTACAAAGTAAAATATAGCTAAACCATCATAAAAATTTTTATGCAAGAAATCTGTATTTTCTAACCCAAAACATGCAGTGAGAACTTTTGCTTTATCTTAGTTGATCTTTATTGAAACTAAAACTTATTGCATCATCCTCTTTGGTTTCCAAATGCAGAGTTCCAGTTTGAAATATTGTACACCATTGTACTTTTGACAATAATGTAAGTATTTGGAAAAGAAAAACACAGTATATTTCACATAACTTCAAAGCTAATTACTAACAGGCCATAAAACACACTGCTTCTCTTGCAAAATGAAAGAGAAAACATTCCGTGCTATATAATTTAGCACACATAACTGTCACTTACGTTTCTAGTTTCTTAGTATTAAAGATGATATTGTAATGATACAATTAGTTTGTTCATACTTACCTGGCAGATATATATATAGCTGTATTTTTCCGAATCCGACAGAAATTTAAACACTTACGACACGCAGTGGGAGTCAGGTGGTTGTTAGTACCCATTTCCCCCTTCCCGCCGCTGGGAGGCGGGTATCAGGAACCATTCCCATTTTCTATTCATAATTTTTATTTCCACTGTCTCCTGAGGGGGGGGAGGTGGGTGGGTACTTGATTATATATATCTGCCAGGTAAGTATGAACAAACTTAATTGTAATATCATTTACAATATCATTTTGTTCATGAAACTTACCTGTCAGATATATATATATAGCTGAATCCCACCTTTGGTGGTGGGAGTAGACAGAATAGAAGATTTTAGGAAACATATATATGCAGATAATTGATATCTTGGTTCCTTACCTGTTAGCATAGCTGACTTCGTGGTTACTGCTGCATAAGTCTGCTTGTGCTACTAGAGTTTGCCAGCGAGGTAGAGACCTATAAAGCTGGTGCACTCCACATGATCTGTCAACTGGGGCGAGCCACAACGTGACTAGACCATTGACCATACAATGAGGGCAACGAAGTAAGATACAACCACCTGGCATAGCCTACCAAAGGTATCCCACTTAGACTAAGCTAATAGAAGGGAGATCCGCCGCAGGCGGTCAACCCCACAACCATAACACAAGTTAAAAACTCTCCTAACCATTAAAGGATAGGATGAGCGCTACCTTCCTGCCCCCAAAACAGTGTCTGCAGCGACGTATGGTCCGAGCGAGTAACAATTTTCGTATGTTGCTGTCACCTCCCGCAGGTAGTGTGAAGCGAACACCGAACTGCTTCACCAATAAGTGGCGCCCAAATATCTTTGATTGCCATATTCTTGTGAAAAGCCACCGAAGTAGCAATAGCCCTCAACTCGTGGGCTTTCACTTTTAGAAGCTCCATGTCACTTTCACTACACTTTTCATGGGCTTCCTTAACCGTACTTCTTAAGAAGAAGAACGCCAGTGCGTTCTTCGACATCGGAAGATCTGGTTTTTTCACAGAGCACCACAAGTTCTCCGAAGAGCCTCTGCATGCTCTGGTTTTTCTGCAAATAAAACTTGAGAGCCCTGACAGGACACAGGACTCTCTCAGCTTCAGGTCCCACTAGCTCCGACAACCCTTTGATCTCAAACGTCCTCGGCCAAGGGTTGGAAGGGTTCTCGTTCTTTGCTAAGAACGTAGGACTTAAGGAACAAACTGCACTATGATCCTTGACCCAATGTGCTTGCTTATGACTTGTATTTCGCTACCCTCTTCGCCCTCCGTCGCCAGAGCGGTTAGGAAAATGGTCTTCTTAGTAAGATTCCTAAGCGAAGCTAAATGGAGCGGTTCAAATTGACTCGACATGAGAAACTTAAGTACCACGTCTAAGTTCCACGATGGTACTTTCGGTTGGAGAACTTTCACAGTCTCAAATGATCTAATGAGATCATGAATGTCTCTGTCATTCGCTAAGTCGAGTCCTCTATGCCTGAAGACCACAGAAAGCACGCTTCTGTAGCCTTTAATCGTGGGAACGGCTAGTTTCGCTTCTTTCCTAAGGTGAAGAAGGAAATCTGCTATCTGGCTCACAGAGGTTGAGGTGGAGGAAATGCCCTTCTTTCTGCACCAACTTCTAAAGACAGCCCACTTCGATTGGTAAACTGCGATTGAGGAGGGCCTCCTTGCGGTGGCAATCGCCGTTGCCACAGGTCTTGAAAAAACCCCTCGCTCTGGCCAACTTCTTGATAGTCTGAACGCAGTCAGACTCAGAGCGGGGAGGTTTTTTTGTGGTACCTCTCGAAGTGGGGCTGTCTGAGTAGATCTTTCCTTAGGGGCAGAGTCCTTGAAAGTCTACCAGGAGGACAACACCTCCGTGAACCAGTCGACCGCTGGCCAGAAGGGGGCGATGAGGGTCATCCTCGCTCCCTCTGATGCAGCGAACTTCCTCATCACTTCCCCGAGGATTTTGAATGGGGGAAAGCGTAAATGTCTAGTCCCGACCAATTCCACAGTAGGGCGTCTACTGCCACTGCTCCCGGGTCCAGAACTGGGGAGCAATAAAGCGGAAGTCTCTTCGTTCGGGAAGTTGCGAAAATGTCCACATGAGGATGTCCCCACAGCTTCCATAGCGCCTGGCTTAACCTCCTGATGAAGGGTCTATTCTGTCGGCAGAAGCTGTCCTTGCCGACTGAGAAGGTCCGCTCGCACGTTTTCCACGCCTGACACGAATCTTGTCAGAATCGTGACGTTTTGCGACTTCGCCCAAATCAGGATATTCTTCGCGATGGCGAACAGAGAAGGAGAGTGAGTTCCCCCCTGTTTCCTGAGGTATGCCAGGGCTGTGGTGTTGTCTGAGTTTATCTGAACCACTTTGTTGGAGACTTCCTCTTGAAAGAACCTTAGCGCAAGGTAAATCGCTGAAAGTTCTTTTAGATTGATGTGCCCAGGACACCTGTTCCCCTCTCCAGGTGCCTGACACTTCTCTTCCTCCTAGTGTTGCTCCCCAACCCGTGGAGGACGCGTCGGAGAACAACACTAGGTCGGGGTTCCGAAGCTTGAGCGAAAGTCCTTCCGCAAGCTTCTTTGGATCCAACCACCATTTGAGGTGCTTTTTCACTTCTTCCGTCAAAAACAAGACCTCTTCTAGATCCTGTTTGCGTGACCAATTGCTTGAGAGGAAGAACTGAAGTGGTCGAAGGTGCAACCTTCCCAGAGAAACAAACTTCTCCAGTGAGGAAATGGTCCCCAGCAGACTCATCCATTCCCTCACCGAGCATGTTTCCTTCCCTAGAAAGGCTGACACTTTGTCTAGGCATTGAAGTTGTCGCCCCTGGGACGGAAAAAGCCCGAAAAGCCACTGAGTCCATCTGAATCCCAGATAGACTAAGGATTGAGGAGTCAGATGCGACTTTTCGAGATTCACCAAAGTCCCAGGGACCTCGCTAACGACAAAGTCGTGTGAAGGTCCTTCAGACACCGGTCTTGCCGATGAGGCTCGAATAAGCCAGTCGTCTAGGTAGAGAGAGATCCTTATTTCCGCAAGATGGAGCCACCTCGCAACGTTCTTCATAAGAACGGTGAACACCATCGGCGCCGTACTGAGACCGAAGCAGAGTGCCCTGAACTGGAATACCTTCCCTTTCAGGACAAACCGCAGGTATTCTCTTGATCGGATGGATGGGGACGTGAAAGTATGCGTCCTGAAGGTCTAATGAGACCATCCAATCCCCCAGTCTTAAGGCTGCAAGCACGGATTGAGGTGTCTCCATCTTGAACTTCTGCTTGGTAACGAAGCGATTTAGGCTGCTGACATCCAGAACGGGGCGCCACCCCCCTGACTGCTTCGGCACTAGGAACAGACGGTTGTAAAACCCTGGAGAACTCCAGTCGAAGACCTGTTCCACCGCCTGCTTCTTGATCATTTGATCTAGTAGATTGGGAAGCACTTTCCCGTTTTTCTACCCTGATACGAAGGAGAGGACAAATCCTTTTGGTGTCGAAGACAGCGGGGGTAACTTCAGGAAAGGAATTCTGTACCCCTTCTTGATGATGTCCAGAGACCAAGCGTCGGCACCTCTCTCTTCCCAGGCTCTCGCGAAATGTAGAAGTCTGGCTCCTACAGGTGGCTGAAGGACTTCCCTCTCACTTCTTGCTCTTAGAAGGAGCGGGGGTCTTGCCTCTGAAAGAGCCTTCTTCCTCGAGGTGGGGTGGGGGGGGAGGAGGGGGGGCTGGCCTTCGGAGGAAGAAGCAGATCGAAAGGGCTTCGATTTTCTTCAAAGCAGGGGACCCAGAAGACGAATAGTTTGTAGGCTTCCTAGAAGACTGCGCCGAAGGTCTTGGGTTGCTTTCTCCTGGAGACTGGCGGCTATGTCCTTTACCATAGACTGGGGGAAGAGATGTTCTGAGAAAGGCGTGAAAAGAAGATCCGCTTTTTGCGCTGGCGAGACCGACTTTGCGGTAAAATTGCAAAAGAGTGCTCTCTTCTTAAGCAGTCCCGTGCTGAAATGAGCAGCCAATTCCTCAGAACCATCCCTGACGGCCTTGTCCATGCAGACAATACACTGGACAGCTCCCCAGACTGATGGAATCAGAACTCCTGGACCTGGCATCCAAAACTCCTAGGCACCAGTCAAGAAATTAAAAGACCTCTAGTGTCCTGAAGAAGCCTTTAAGGTGAAAAGTCTAGCTCACTATGCGTCCAAGAGACTTTGGAAGAAGACAGAAAAGATCTTCTGGCGGCATCCACATACTACCAAAGTCTCCTTGAGCCAAGGCTGGAAGCTTAACTCCGACGTTTTCTCCCGTCTCGTACCACATACCAGCTTTGCCACAAAGTCTTGAAGGTGGTAAAGCGAAAGAAGTCTTGCCTGAAGCTTTCCTCTTTTCCATCCAATCATGGACCTTGCGAAAGCTTGCTTCTAGAAAGCGACTTCTTCATTTTCACAAAGCCCGAGATCTTAGTAGCTTTGGATGATGAAACTGAGAGGGAGGAGTATGTGGAGCTTCAGTGCTAGAAAGTGTCTGCAAAGACTGACTGTAGCAGACGAGTCAAAACCTTGTAGTCCGTCGAGACTGAAGCCAACTGCTGTCTTCGTCCACTTCGACGAAAGCGGCACTAATTTCCTCTTCAGACACTGGAGAAGTCGGAGGAAGTAAGGAAGAGTCACGAGCTTTCTCAAAAGAGAGAGCGGCGAAACAGGAAGAGTTCCCGCTTCCACTTGCGCTTTGCGGAGGTGGAAAACTGACGTCCGTAGGGGCGCGCTTTGGCGTCCGAAGCCAATCTTCTGGCGCCGACTGAAGCGCGCTCGACAGCAACAGGTGTACACCTGGCGTCCACTATAACGCGCTGAGCGTCCACTGGTGCTCGCTTAACTTGCCGAATCACGCTCGGTGTCCCACTGAAGCGCGCTTGACTTTCACAGAAGCGCGCTCGGCATCTAAAGAAACGCGCTTCCTATCTACATGTTTCGTAGTAGCGGATACAACCGCTTCTCGAGAGCGAGAAACGAATTTCTCACCTCCTCTAGAGAGTTGCTGGGAGCACAACGAACTCTAGAGGGAGACTCAAACGGAGAGAGAGACGAGCGAGGAGGAGGGAGAGGGAGAACGCCTCGACCTCTTCACAGGAAGATTGTCATCCTTCTTACGGCGACGTGGAACAGACTCTCTCGAGGAAATAACATCTCGAAGTTGCTGCTGAAGCGACTGGAGAACTCTTGCTTGGTAGGTGAAGCCTCCTTTTCTGGGGAGGGGCTGATCCTGTGAGCAGGCGAGTGGCGAGGGGACGCCTTCTTCCTACTCCCAGGAACCGCCACTTCACGCACCTTAGAGCGACTGCGGCGCTTGAAAGAATCATCTAGGAAAGACTCCGCCTCCGAAGAATCCTTACGCTTCTTCTTGCGGAGGAAAGCAGCAAACGCACTATCAGGCGAAGAGCAAAGTTCCGGAGAACAACTTGGACGTGAAGCGTCCCGAACACGAGCCGTCCTTTTCAGCGGAGGTGATGCGGCATGAGAGCTCCACCCCTTGCGCGGGGAGGAAGCTTCCGAAGAAGAAAAGCACTCCTTGAGAAGACGTGCACGCGCACGCTCCTTGGCAGTCTGGGTAGGTTCGTCAGAAGCTGCCGAAGGCACGCCAGATCGGTGGGGGTTCCTCGTAACCCTCCTTCGACTTTCGACATGCTCTCTCCCCGAACCTGGGAGTCAGCAGAGGTCTAGGTATAGAGGCGGAATGAGGCCGATCTGACGCACCCTCCACTACACAAGGGGCACTTTCACTGCACTTTTCTTCACTTTTGCTCTCCAGAGCTAACACTTTTGATTCTAAGTTACGAATCGATTCAAGAATTAGCGATAAAGTATTACCTTTCTACCGACACTGCTTCAGGGCCGGAGGCAACAACCTACAGGTAGGAGCATAAACTACAGAAGGAGGTTAGCAGGAGAATCATTAAAATCTTGCCTACCTGAAACACTCCTGGAGAAGACCTCCTTAACCTATCTCGCTCAAGTTTTCTTAAGATAGGTTTCATACTCCCTTCCACTCAGACTCTGTTAATCTTTCACACTCCTTACAACGACTTTCAAAACGTACATTCATTCCCCCGGCCCCCTGCAAACCTTACAAACAGAATGTGGGTCTACTGAAGCTTTCAGTAGCCTACCTCTACATTCGGACATAGAACAAAATCTAGCGCTAGTTGAACTAGACCCTGACATCTTGATCAAAGAAAAATCAATACCAAAATCAAATCAATCCAAAGTCAACGTGTGCCAAGCCACCGATCCAAATTCACATACCAAAGAAAAACAAAAGGGATACTCAAGTAGCTAGTAAGTTTCCAAAATCGGACGGAGGTGCTGCAACAGGTGTTTCCAGCACCGGCGCAGAAAAATTATGAATAGAAAATGGGAATGGTTCCTGATACCCGCCTCCCAGCGGCGGGAAATGGGTACTAACCACCTGATCCCACTGCGTGTGTCGTAAGTGTTTAAATTTTCTGTTGGATTCGGAAAAATACAGCTATATATATCTGACAGGTAAGTTTCATGAACAAATTAATAATTATATCTCAGCAGGCATGAATTTTTGCCCTTTCTCAGAAGTCATATGGTTATAAGTACTCAAAATTCCACTTTCTTGGCTCACTGTCTAATAAATGTTATTGTTATAATACAATTAAGTTTGTTCATACTTACCTGGCAGATATATATATAGCTGTATTCTCTGAAGTCCGACAGAATTTTCAAAAAATTCACGGCACAACGCAGTGGGCGGCCAGGTGGTTAGTACCCATTCCCGCCGCTGGGAGGCGGATATCAGGAACCATTCCCATTTTCTATATTCATATTTTAAATCAGTTGCCACTGTCTCCTGAGGGGAGGTGGGTGGGCACTTTAATTATATATATCTGCCAGGTAAGTATGACAAACTTAATTGTATTATAACAATAACATTTTGTTCATGAAACTTACCTGACAGATATATATATAGCTGAATCCCACCTTCGGATGGTGGGAAGAGACAGAATAGGATTTTTAGAAACTAAATTAAGTAGATGATATACATCTTGGTTACCTCACCTGTTAGCAGAGCCGACTTCGTGATTACTGTCACCAAAGTCTGCTTCTGCTTTACTAGAGTTGCCAGCGAGGTAGAGACCTGTAATGCTGGTGCGCTCTAGATGATCTGTCAACGGTGGGGGCGTGACCACAATGTGACTAGACCATATGACCATACTTCTGAGGGCAACGAAGCTAAAACCACCACCTGACCTAACCTATCATAGTTAGTTTCCATAACTTCTAGGCTAAAGAAAAGGAACGCGCCTTAAGCGAGCACCCACCCCTTCAAAGTTAAAAGCACACCTATCCCTTTTTCTATAGGGATAGGATTCGTGTTGCTTCCTGCCCCCAATAATATATCTACGGATATGTATTGGTCCTAGCGACTTACAGATCTCAAATGTCGTCTTCACATCCCGTCGGGAGTGTGAAGCGAACACAGAGTTGCTTCGCTAAAGAGTGGCACCTCAGGATGTTATTACTGATTTGTCATGCTCTGTTGAAATTGCTTCCCGAGGGCCAGCGCCCTCACCTCTTGAGCATTCATATTAAGAAAAAATCTCAAATCTTTATGCAAACATAATGAATGAGACTTTCTAAAAAAACTCCTTGACTATAATGCCAGGGTGTTCTTGGACATGAACCAGTCTGGTCTTTTTACGGAACGACCGCAGATTGTCCGTTGACCTTGACTTTCTATAGATTTATCAAGATAAAACTTGAGAGACCCGACAGGGCACAGGACTCTCTAATGCCCTTGCCCAATAATTTGTGCCATACCCTTGGTCTCCAAGCCTTCGGGTCAAGGGTTAGACAGGTTTTCGTTCTTACCAAGAACGGAAGGCTTAGAGGACAGACCACATTATGTCCTTTAAAGCCAAAACCTCTGATGATGGCTAAAACCTCACTACCCCTCTTTGCGTGGCTAGAGCGGTTAGAATGTTAGCCTTTCTGGTCACGTGCATTAAGTTCGCAGAAAGGATAGGTTCGAAATGCTTTTGGCATCGGAAACTCAGACTACGTCTAAGTTCCATGCCGGAACCTTCGATCCAGAGAATTTCAAGATCTCCACAGACCTCAAAGATCGTGAAGCTTTGTTGTTTGACAGAACCGAATCTCTGAGCCTAGAGGCCGTCAACAACATATTTGCATATTCTACAATAGTTAGGACTTCTAGCTTATCTCATACTTCAGACGGAAAGATAGAACCATAAAGAAATTCACAGAGGTCGAGGTGGAGGAACAGTCATTTTCCCTTCACTATCTCCAGAAACGGCCCCCTCCGATTGAACACTGAAAATAGGCAGCACTGCTTTGCCTTGGCCAAGAGACTGCCATTAATCTTGAAGATCTTATCGCTTCTCGATAGTCTGAACGCCTTCAGACTCAGAGAGGAGATATTAGATACTTCACTAAGTGACGATGTTAGATTACACCGATTCTCTCGGGAAGGGTCTTTGGCTTTTAACAATTCTCTCTGAATTACATGACCTCTGTGAATCCAATCTCTTAAAGGCCAACATGGGTGGCAACTAATGCTAATCCTCTAGGATCATGAATAAGGGAACAACTTAAGAGGAAGCTCCTTTGTCTTCAATATTACGAAAAAACGTTAACGAAAGGACGCCCTCAGTCTCTCCTCAACTTTCGACATACTTCTAAGTGAGGATTACTCAGAACGTCAGTAGTTGCTGCCTTTGATTGAGAAGACCCGCACGGACGAGCACTAGTTTAACGAACCTCTTGAGGATCGTTACGTTCCGTGCCCAAGCCCATAACCAACTCTCTCTTCTTGAGCTATGAGAGAGCTGAGAAATTATCCGAGATGATTTGGACCACTCAATCAAAACTCACTCTTCGAGGAACTGGAGAGCCGACCAAATTGGCTTCCAATTCTTTCAGACAATGTGCCAGGACATCTGTTCCTCTGTTCGGATGTCTGGCACCCTCTCGCTATCACCCGAGGTGATCCTCAAGCCGTTGAGAGAAAATTAGAATTATTACTAGATCTATGATGTTATTCCAATTTCTCCGTGAGGAAAAACTGTAGAGGTCTGAATTGCTGTTTATTCAGAGGAAAACAAGCTTCTCCAGCGAGGAAATGGTCCCCAGCAAACTCATCCATTCCCTCACTAGCCTGCTTTCCTTCCCTAAATAAGGCTGCGCTTTGCATAAGCAGGAAGAGCATTATTATAGTGCTATGCCGCGGTAGACGTACAGAATTCTGTTACAGTGCGGTAAAACCGCACCGAACAGGTATAAGAGATATCTTGTTGAAATTTTCTAAGTAAACGGAAGGCATGTTCATTCATGATTACTAGAAATTTCCTCAACCCGAGGCTAAAATCCATGATTGTAGGGCAGAGAGATGGCTAGTCAGCCATTCCCGCAGGGGAGAGAGACGTAACCAACCGCACATGTCACAGAGCTAGCCGGTACTGCGTAGATCACAGTAACAGCAGCCTTGTTCATTCATCGTCTCACACTATCTGCCTGAGTTTGCCAGCTACTCCCTTTACGAAGAATAGGTATGATATTATCGAGCAAAAGGAAACTCTCAAGCAGGCATATTTAAACGAAACAGAATTCGCTAAATACAGAAGCTGAGTTGTTGTTGTTCGTAACAATACCTTAAGAGTTGTTCTTACTCCGAAAACTCTTGGAAGGTTGAAGGGAGTGTCAATTAAATACATCAGAACAACAGTTCTTTCGGCTTCTATCCGTAGAGGTAAATACGATATGCGTATATGACTTGACCCATGCGTTAGCAAAATGACGCAAGATAAACTACGTAAGTATTGTAGTAATTTGAACATCGAATTCTCTACTACATCTTTCCTCGACGAGGAAGAGAGAAAGAAAGGAAAACGACTGTCCACGTTCTAATGAATGAGACTTTTTAAAAGAACTCCTTGAGTCTTTGCCAAGACTCTTTGCCAAGAGAAGGGAGTAATATTCGAATAGAGATCATCAAGTAGAAACCGAGGATCGAAAAGGACGTTTCAATGTTTCTTATGATATTGGACATAAGACTTCCTGGGATCTAGTCTACAAGTCTTTTTCTTACTCCCCGGATGAGCCTCTGAAAATGAATGAGAGCTCTTCCGAAATTTGTTAATGAGAGTTTATCCGCTTAAACGATAAAAACGTTAAAATCTATGTCAATGAGAACTACTCCATTTATGAGGGGTACCCCCACTTAAATGACAAACGTTTAGTATCTTGACAATGGGGAAAACGTCCTTACTTGACAAAACAATTAGCACTTTGCTAATAAGGGGAAAGACCCTTTTAACATGACGCCCGAAATCACCCCAGGAATCCGAGTATATATCTTCCCGATTCTTCCCAGAGAAATCGATGAAGAGGCAAGAGGGATCGAAGAAAAATTTGGGTATGGTCTCTCCGCTACTCCGAATCCTTTTTTAAAAATTTTCTGTAAAGGAATGTCCTGTGGAGAGTCCTGAAAAACCTCCTCTTGACGAGCGTTTAGAAAGCGTCAAGCGTCCTAAGAAACGTCCTGAACAGCAATAAGACGCCGTCTACAAGTCTTTTCTCTCTGCAAAGCGTCCTGCCGAGCTTCCACCAAAGCGTCCTGGCGAATGTCCACAAAAGCGTCCTGCCGAGCGTCCTCATAAGCGTCCTGCTGAGCGTCCTCAAAAAATGTCCTGCTTAGCTGCGAGCGTGTCTGAGCAGAGAACACCAAGTCTTCTGAACGACATTTCAGAGAGGATCTCGCTGAGCGCCCTGATGCATGCAAGGCCCGCCAAGAGGCGTCCTGGCGAGCGACCTTGCCAACATCTCAATGTTATGACGAACCGCGTTTTGTGTAGGACGTTGAATATTTTCAAGGGACGTCCTCATGCGAGTCTCCATGGAGAGCCGCACGCTGCTTCTGAAGTGTGTGAACACTAAAGGAAGACGTACGGCTTTCGTCTTCAAGACGGGAGGGCATTAAAAGACCTTCATACCTTCTTACAAAGACAGTGGCCGCCTGTGCGACAACTTGTGTCTTAGTAATGCAAAAGAACATCTCCAGAAACGCACTCAGCAAAACAAAAAAAGGAACGCCGAGCGTCCGAAAGACACCCTCGCAAGGTGCTTGCCGAGCGTCCTGGAGAATGTCTCTACTTATAGGACGTCGAGCACCTCCAACCAAAAGCTTCCTCACGTCTAAATTGCCCTTCTTATGCCGAACCAGAGACATAAGTTGTTTGACTGTGCAAAGCAGCTTGCCGGACGTCAAACTTATCAGCTTGCTTTTTCGAAGTAAAGCGAACGTTACATAACGTATACGGAGCGCCATGAGGAGAGGAGACAAATACTGAGTTGCTCCTCCAAAAGGTGGAATCAAGAATGTCCTTGATTACCATATTCTTTTGGAATGCTAGCGAGGTTGAAACAGCTCTAACTTCATGAGCGTTCACTCGCAGGAGGCTCAAATCACTCTTCTGGCAAGATGAATGAGCCTCCTTAATAATGTCCCTTAGGTAAAAGAGCCAGTGCATTCTTCGAAAAGGTAAATGTGGTCTCTTCCTGAGCACCATAAATTACCCGAAGGACCTCTTACTTCCTTCGTTTATATAAATAAAATTTGAGAGCCCTGACAGGGCACAGGACTCTTTCATCCTCTCGTGACGAGAGAGAGGACGTCAAGCATCCTCTTCTCTAAAGCTTCTTAAGGGGGGCGCGAGTCCTTCCCGAGAGCTCCAACCCCTGTGTGGGGAGGACGCCTCGGAGGACGAGAAGCAATCCTTCAAGATTCGTGCACGTGCTCGATCTTCGGCAGCCTGGGAAGCGACAACAGGACCTACCGAAAGGAAGCCAGCTCAGCGTGAAAAACCCGTAACCCTCCTTCGGCTTTTGACATGCCCTCTCCCCTGGTTTCCTGGGAGTCCGACAGAGGTCTAGGCCTAGAGGCGTTATGGGCCGATCTGACGTTCCCTCCTGACGAGAGAGAGGACGTGAAGCGTCCTCTTCTCTAAAGCTTCTTAGAGGGCGCGAGTCCTTCCGAGAGCTCCAAACCCTTGGCGCGGGGAGGACGCCTCGGAGGACGAGAAGCAATCCTTCAAGATTCGTGCACGTGCACGATCTTTAGCAGCCTGGGAAGCGTCAACAGGTCCTGCCGAAGGGACGCCAGATCGGTGGGGGAGCCCCCGTAACCCTCTTGCGGCTTTCGACATGCCTCTCCCTGAGTCCTGGGAGTCCGACAGAGGTCCAGGCCTAGAGGCATATGGGGCCGATCTGACGCCCCCTCCACAACACAAGGGGCACTACACTTCACACACTGATTGGAGGACGAGCACTTTAGTCTAAGATTACTTGATGTAATCCTCTAGCAGACACTTCTTCTAGGCCCGTAAGCCATACCACAGGGTTAGGCAAAATAAATTCTATAGGAGGTTAGAAGGTTCATTATTTCTAACTTCTGTTTACTGTGGAGGAAAACTCCTGATTCTAACACGCTCTAAAATGCGTACATGAATCCCTACTTCTTCCGTAATCAGTCACACATTACACTAATTACATTGATCTTATGCAAAGAAAAAACTGTAAACGTCATATATACTAAGCGAGTGTCTACCGAAAGTTCCGGTAGCCTCACCCTTACCCCCATGCAGACAACAAAGTCTGAAACTAGGCTAACTAGCTTCAGACATCATATGCATGAAAAAATTTAACTTATGATAGCGTATGCCTAGCCACAAATCCAAGTCAATAATCGAAAGAATAATTAGGATACTTAAGCGGCTAATGAAGTTTCAAAATCCTAGGCGGAGGTCTGTAAACAGTTGTTTACCGACCGGCGACAGAAAAAATATGAATAGAAAATGGGAATGGTTCCTGATATCCGCCTCCCGCAGCTGGCAGGAATGGGTACTACCACCTGGCCGCCCACTGCGTGTGCCCGCGAATTTTGAAATTCTGTCGGACTTCAGAGAATACAGCTATATATATATATCTGTCAGGTAAGTTTCATGAACAAACAACATATTTAGCAGTCAAGTCCATATAATTTAAGGAGAGTAAATTATCTATATACAGTACCATAGTATTGAATCTTATGCATTCAATTCACAACACACATAAAAGTTTTAAAATTGCAGAAGTCTCTTTAAACATTTCTAGCCCATTTCTCTCTACAAAGTATTGAAGAATTGCATTGCTATGAGACAATATTTTGGTTTTTTATTAAATAATTTATAAACTTTGTATGTCAACAGAACTCTTGCAGTCATTATCAGATGCAGTACTGTAATTTCTGTACTTAATAATGTATATTTATATGAAAAAAAATATAAATAGCAATGCACGTCAGTAAAAATGTTCAATAATATTTAAAATATAATAAAATTATGTAGGGCAAAACCCATAAATAATAACATACCAATATTAACAAAATTTGTGTTGTAGTGATCCGTGTAGGTTCCAAACCACACAGCAACTGCGCTCCCTCATATAAATCCTGTGGAGGAACTCGGGGCTTGATTGTTGCTACAGTGTCAGCAATTGCTCTGAAATTATCTCGGTTTTCAGTCAGTGCAAAAATATGCTTTCTTTAAAAAAATTCTTTCTCCATTTTGTAGAAACAGGAAGCAACTGTATAATTTACTCTCCATTTTCAAACGAAAACCATGAGAAACCTATAGCAAACATTAATTCATTATCTCCAGGTGCATCAAGCATTTAAGACATTACAAAAGGTGTGAATTACTTAATGTCACTGGACTACTTATCACTTTATTCATGTCAATATCAACCATCAAACAAAAACTCTTACATATGAAACTATCATAACTGTAATCATATGACCAAGCTATATATAGTAGACCCAAAAACCCAGCTACCTGGTAATTTATCTCTGGTATCAAAATCTACAAAATGAAGAAACCAAGATCCATTAAAACACAGTGGCTTATTACTACATCCAAAGGTAAATAGTTCTAGGGCTGGGGACTTAAGTCAAACTATCAGGAAGTTGGGATTTAAAACATAAAAAAAGCCATAATTGATTCTGATGATTTTGGTGCCAATTACAGTTTTAATTTTCTTGCTTTGGCTCAAAATATTAATTTTGATTAATTACAACAGACAGGCATGGTGAGTCAGTCAAAGGCTGGTAACCTTGCAGACATCACAAAAGCCCCATATATTTGTTTTCTCTTTCATAAAGATTCTCTCTCTTCCTCTCCCTATTTCTTTTATTAATATTAGTTACCATGTCTAACAGAGGTAGTGGGTAATAGCACCTATGAAGAATCCTCAGACTAGCACTTTACTCACTAATTTTCTACATGAAAAAACTTTTACTACTATTTAAATAAAATACCACAAAACCCCATTAATATGAAATTCATTATCCTTAAGATTAAAGAATACTGTACTTAAAAACGATTTTTGCAAACTAATCTCTCAGAGCTTTTATTTCCTCAACAAAGACATTTTTCATTTACCTTATATGATCAGGAGTAGTACCACAACACCCTCCAACCACATTAACCAGTCCATCTAAAGCAAATTCTTTAATGTGATTTGCTGTAGTCTCTGGTGTTTCATCATATTCACCAAATGTATTTGGTAGGCCAGCATGGGGTAACATATCACAAAAGATTTTGTATTCAAGCAATATTTTCAATAAATGGACGCATCTCTACAGCTCCAAGGGCACAATTCAAACCGATGCTGAAATAAGCGATAGAAAATAAATAACATCTTGACACATAAGACATTTTGAACTGCTGTTAATGAATGTTGTTTAAAAGAACAAGAGGAAACAAAATTATACTTAAACACCTAAAGAAAGTTTTACAGAACTTCCATATAGTGACCTTTAGAAGTCTTATTAGTACATATGTTAGAAGTCTAAAAAATTTCAACATTTAAACTTTGATCAAGTTCCTAACTATGCAAATAAAGCTATACATGTGCATATTTTATTGAAATAGTAGAAAATTCTTGGAATTAGCTATACGCAAAGTAAACTTTTATAAATGCTGCCAAGTAGCATCCATTACCAGCTAAATAGTCCTCAAGCTCCACCATCCTGAGGTAGAGTTGAGGAACTACCTTATCACATCCAAAATTCCTGAGAGCACACTGTCAATTATACTGTCATTGACATATTTTCCCTTCGTTATGTTTGATGAGTAAGGAGTTTTTTTTCTTTTTTACTCTGTCTAGCGCACATTTTTACTTCAATTCTATCTTGGTAATGTCTATTTTTCTATATTTTTTGTGCTCCATTGCTGACCATCATACTGAATTGGTAGTTATTGCACTTAATAAGTTGCATTCAGTTAGTCCATATTTATTTGTCTGTAAGCACAGCTCCTTTTCCCTTTTTCATCAAGTACTCAAACCATCCTCCATCTTCGAGAGTAATTGAGTGAATTGATCCTAAAAACGGTACCTATTTAGAAACATGAATGTGAACCTTGTAACCTCACCTTTTGGTATGAAAGTAAACAAATAATTATTTCATATGAAATAAATAAAAGAGGAATGCAATGTGACAAATAGTATAACCACAATACACTAATCTCATATATATTTTATATTTAATAAAAAAAAAAACTTACCACATAGGCTGTGCATGAGAGATGCTGATAACAAAAGCATCGCCTGTCTGACCAGAAAGAGTTCTTCCAGATTTGTCAACTATGGTACCTGACACCTGAAAAGAATTGTCAAGATAACTAACAGTAAAAGAATGAATTACAATATTCTATGCAAAATAATCTTTGCAATATTCTTCCCAGTCATGAAATGGATTTTGTTTATTATAATATTGTCAAAGCATAAAACTCAATACAGTAGTTACAATAAGGTTAGTAAAAAAAAAAAATAAGAGCAAAAATTCTTATTTCCAGATTGAAACAATGGTATGAATGAAAAATATGATGGCTTTGAAATCACAATGATGAGCAAGGCATTTTGAAGTCTTGGATGGGTGACAAAAGTTGAAATTCACTGATAAATATCTAGAGAAACAGAACCAAACCTCAAATTTGACAACCACTTACAAAAACAGGTACTGGGTCATAGTCCTCTTCAAACAAAGTCTGAATGGCAAACAGGGCAGCCTTGGAATTTGCAGTGTCAAATACGGTTTCAACTAGAAGAATATCAACACCTCCATCTAGAAGGCCCTTTGCTTGCTCAGAGTATGCTTGAACTAATTCATCAAAAGCTGTAAAGGAAATGGAGAATATTAATTTTCCAACAAAACTTATGTTATTTTTAGCCTATATTTTCTAAATGACACTTCATTTTAAGTCTGTTTAAATGTATACTGAATATTTTTAATGACTATAAAGATGTCAACATTTTCTGCTTGATACTATTACAATCAATTGATTCTCCAGATACTCACTAATATTCCTGAAATCGGGTCGCTCGACAGAAGGAGATATAGATAGAGTTCGATTTGTTGGTCCCATAGCTCCTGCAACATATCGTCGTTTACCTGTAGCTTGTGTCACTTCATCTGCAGCACGTCTCGCAAGACGAGCTGATTCCAGATTCAACCTAAAGAATATGAGTAACAAATCCATAATAATTTATAATTCATGCAACATAAGCTAAAACAGTTCTTTGCGCAGTGCTGTATATGGAATTCTGCTATAATGAGAACAATTACAGGCAGTCCCCGGGTTACGACAGGCTTGGCTTACGAAGTCCGAGGTTAAGGCGCTTTTCAATTATGTTCATCAGAAATTATTTCCAGGGTTACGACGCCTACAACGCTGATCTGGCAGATGAAATATGACACTAAAAATGCAAAATAATCAATATTTGAAGGGTTTTTTTATGTAAAATGCAATAAGAATGCAGGTTACATAGTTTTCAATGCACCCAAACCATTAAAAGTAAGGTTTCTTAAGATTTTTTACTATGTTCTGGCTTACGACGATTTTTGGCTTGCAACGCGTCTCAAGAACAGAACCTCCATCGTAACCCGGGGACTGCCTGTAATGCTTAAAGAAATACCTGTAACAAATATGCTGGAGATGATAATCAGCTTGAGCAACCCATGGTTCCACTGAATGTGTTGGTTTCTATTATATCAGCACCAGCTTCAAGGTATTCCTGCAATAGAATTATAGAATAGAGCAAGTTATCTAAAATGATGGAAGTTCATATGTTTACATAAACAAGAAAAAATTGCAACATTATGTTAGCAATGGAGACAGCTCAAGATAATACAATACTGGGTTTAATAGGACAGTTCCCTTAGAAGAGTGCAAGCCATTTTGTTTTTAATAGAATATTAGCATGCACAAATTTACAGTCTTACTCAAATCATCGATCATAACAGTATATGTGACTGACAAGCTAATAAAAATTATTCCCAAAAGATATCACAGATATTAAAAAAAATTAATATAACTGCAGCTTGATGATAACAGAAGGATTACCTACTACATAACAAAATATATTCACTGTTCACAACACTGGAGACCAGACGAGTAAGATCTTATGAGGCAAAATACAGTATGTATTTACCTTGTGAATCCCAAGAATAATCTGAGGTCGTGTTAAGGATAAAAGATCGTTGTTTCCCTTCAAATTACACTCATGGTCTCTAAATTCTTCTCCACGGTAATCATCCTCTTCTAGGTTTGTGGGGCGCTGAATAATAGTTCCATCGCCCATCCATGACGAGAATACGTTGGCGTAGGGCATCATGGATCTCCTCTGCCCTCCCTGCAATATAGAGAAAAAAAAAGATAAAGTACAATTGTCTGCTACTGATATTTCAGATTTAACTGACTGACAAACTCGGTGTATGCATTACAAAACGCCATGTTCTACTTTAATTGTAGTTACTTTAAACAAAACTAGTATATAATAAAACAGGTTTCATAACATTAAAATCCCCTTGTTGTATTAGCTCACATGTTAGAAGTCTCCCACTAGGGCTATCACTGCAGTATGACTAGCATGGCACACTGCAAAGATTAGCAATATGGTATCCCCTTTTACTTCTAAGCATAATTTTCTCATCTAAAAAGCACATCTAAGCAACTCACTAAGGTAAGAACTATAATTCATAGCCACATTGGCATTCCAACCGTTAGCTTTCCTTTGTAATAATCTGTTGTGGTGAACACATGAATTTTGGCCAACAAAGTGAGTGGAAAAAAGTCTTCTTTCCAAGGGATGATATTTGTATTGTGAGCCATACTGGGCGCAACATGGGATGGGTATAGAAGGGGTATGAGTATGTCGATAATTCAGCATGCTGTTGACAAAAGGAAGTAATGTAGTAAACATAAGTGTTTTACTAAATACAGTAGTACATCATGTAAGATTACAGTAATGGGATGCTTCCATTCAGATCTCTCATAACTACAGTGAAAGTAAAATTATGTGCAAAATGTACCAGGCAACATGATTTTATGATCACAAAATGGCTATGTAATGCTTCAGTACATTGTGTACTATGTTAAGACAATCCTCCAGTAACCATCACTGTGATAATGCCCTGGCAGATCTGGGCAAAACTTTTCCACGTAAGGTTCCACTTCCAAAGAAAATTCATGGGAACAATACCCCTGAGAAATTTAAATAGTCAAGTGGGTGTGTAATTTTAGATGTTAAACATCCTAGCCTAGAGTTTTTCCTCCAATAGCTCCAGGCTGGACTCTTGTGACTCTGACACGGATGTGTGTACCCCATAGCTCTGACAATAATGGGTACCACAGGGGGCAGACCAAAACCTCAAGCGTACGGTAGATTTGTGAAAGGTACGCAGAAAACAGCAAATAAACAAGGTATGTGAGCAACGTAGCAAATATTGTTTATGATTTTATGCAACATAGACAGGGGGGGGGGGGGGGGGGGGGGGGGGGGGGGGGGGGTGGTGTTATTAATCAGTACGCTCAGGTCCATAGGTAAGGTTATGGAAGGTGAGGTTAAAAAAGATTCACATATTCTTTTTTTTTTTTTGACAGGGCCAGAAGTTTAGTGGAGGTGGGGGGGAGTTGGGAGAATAGGGATGGGAGGGGGGACAGCTTCTCAATCAGGTGGAACCTGGCGCTCTAGGTTAGGTTGCATCTCTATATTTTTCTAATATGATATTGTTAGTATACGAATAAGTTTTGTACATACTTACCTGGCAGATATATACTTAGCTTAGGTCTCTGACGTCACGACAGAAAATTCAAACTCGCGGCGCACGCTACAGGTAGGTCATGTGATCTACCCTTACCCGCCGCTGGGAGGCGGGTGTAAGAACCAGTCCCCCTTTCCTGTCAGGTTATTTTCTTCCACCTGTCTCCTGAGGGGAGGCTGGGCGGGCCATCAATCGTAATATATCTGCCAGGTAAGTATACAAAACTTTATTGTATACTAACAATATCATTTTGTGTACATGACTTCCTGCCAGATATATACTTAGCTGATTGACACCCTTGCTGGAGGGAAAGAGACACATACTTACTTAGAAAGTGGGGACAACACATGTTTAAAGGAATACATAATATAAACCTCTGTTCTTACCTGATTTAGGCAGAAGACTTGATAGTTACTGTCTATTAGTCTGCGTTGCCTAAAGAGTCCTCGCGAGGGCGTGACCTATGGCTGAAGAACTCTTTGGGTCTACCAATGGAACTGAGTCCACTTACTTGGCAGAATCCAAGCAGGATCTGGTCAATGGGGATCAACCCGCTTACATGCCAGAGCCTATCACTACCAATTGCAAGGAGCCTCAAGCACAACCGATCACCTAACCAAATACTAACATTAGTATACGAAAGAAGGAGCTGCCTCCTGCAACCTCCTTCGTACAACCAAAAAACTCAAACTTAAAACTAACAGGGAAAAAGGATTAAAAGGAGTGTTTTCAGCTCCCTGCCCCAGCACTGAATCCGCCGATACGTAAGGGCCTAGCCCAAAACACTTATCATACGTAATCGATACGTCCCTTAGGTAGTGATTAGAGAAGACTGATTCACACCTCCAAAAAGTGGCCTTCATAAGGTTTTGTAATGACAAATTCTTCTTGAAAGCCAAAGACGTCGCGATGGCCCGTACTTCGTGCGCCTTGACTTTCAGAAGGTTAAACTGTTGCTGATTGCAAGAAGTGTGTGCTTCTCTAATAATATTCCTGATAAAGAATGAGAGTGCATTTTTAGATAAGGGCCTACTGGGGTTCCCTTACAGAGCACCAGAGATTGCTCTCATTAGCGGCAAGTCTTTTCTTCCTCTGAAGATAATATTTCAGGCTTCTCACCGGGCAAAGAGATCTCTCCTCTTCTGTCCCGACTAAGGAGGATAAGCTTTTGATTTCGAAGCTCCTGGGCCACGGCGAAGAAGGGTTTTCATTCTTGGCTAGGAAAGCCGGAAGAAAAGAGCAAACCGCGGAGCCTCCTTGGAAACCTACCTCACCTTCTAGAGCCTGAAGCTCGCTGACCCTCTTAGCTGACGCTAACGCACAGAGAAAAATAGTCTTCATGAAAGGTCTCTGAACGAAGCAGCATGGGGAGGTTCGAACCTTGAGGACCTCAGGAAGAGCAGCACGACATCAAGATTCCAGCTAGGCACTAAGGAGGAGGTTCTTTTAACCATTTCAAACGATCTGATTAATCATGGAGGTCCTTGTCCTCAGATATGTTTAATCCTCTATGACGAAAACAGAGGAAAGCATGCTCCTGTATCCCTTGATGGTGGAGACAACCAACCCGCATTTTTCCCTCAGGAAGATAAGGAAATCTGCAATCTGCGTCACGAGGGTACTGGAGGAGGAAACTTTATGAGTCCTGCACCAGCGTCGAAAAACATCCCACTTCGACTGGTAGACTCTAGATGTGGAAGGTCTACATGCATTGGCAATAGCCCTTGCAGACTTTGCCGAAAAGCCCTTAGCTCTGACGAGACTCTTGATAGTCTGAATCCAGTCAGACTGAGAGCGGGAGGTTTTTGTGAAACCTGTCGAAGTGGGGCTGTTTGAGCAGATCGACTCTTAGAGGTAGGGATCTTGGGACATCCACCAGCCATTCCAGACCTCTGTGAACCAGTCGTGGGCGGGCCCGGGCCAGAACGGAGCTATCAACGTCATCCTTGTTCCCTCTGACGCTGCGAATTTCCTTAACGTTTCCCCTATAATCTTGAAAGGCGGGAACGCGTAAAGATCCAGATTCCTCCAATCCATCAGGAATGCATCTATTGCCCACTGCTCTTGGGTCTGCAATAGGGGAGCAGTTATAGATCTATCCGCGCATTCCTGGAGGTCGCAAATAGATCGAGATGGGGCCTGCCCCACGTCCCTCCCACAGCTCCTGGCATACGTCCGCGTGCAGAGTCCACTCTGAGGGAAGGACTTGATTCCTTCTGCTTAGCAGATCCGACTCTGACATTTTCTTTCTCCCTGTACGAACCTGGTGAGAAGCCTATGTTTCCTTTCCTCTGACCACAAGAGGAGCGTCCTCGCTGTCTCGTACAGGGAGAAAGAGTGAGTCCCCCTCCCCCCTGTTTTCGAATGTAAGCCAGGGCTGGTAGTGTTTGCGGAGTTGATCTGAACATATTTCCCTTTTACAGGGGTTCGAAGGTCTTGAGAGCTAACCAAATCGCTGTTAGCTCCTTCTTGTTGATGTGCCAGGACACCTGATCCCCATCCAGGTGCCTGACACTTCTCTCGACCCGAGAGTAGCTCCCCAACCTTTGTCGAAGCGTCTGCATACAATACTAGGTTGGGGTTCCGAACCTGCAAGGAAAGGCCTTCCTTGAACAATAGAGGGTCTAGCCACCAACGTAGATCCTCCTTTATCTCTTGCGAAATCTTGAACGCAAAGTCCAGACCTTGATATTTCCGATCCCAGTTCCTCGTCAGGAAGAACTGTAGGGGTCTGAGGTGCAACCTTCCTAGAGAAAACGAATTGCTCCAGAGGAGGAGTGTCCCCAACAGACTCATCCACTCCCTCGCTGTGCATACATCTTTCTCTAGAAAGATTGCTACCTTCTCCAAACCTCGGGTTATCCTCTCTGGGGACGGATACGCCCGAAAAACCTGAGAAGCCATCAGAATCCCCAGATAGATACGCTCTTGACTGGGGATTAGCTGTGACTTCTCGAAATTCACTAGCAAACCCAGAGAAGCTGCTAGATCCAAACGTCACTCGTAAGTCCTCCAGACATTTCTCCTTGGATTTTGGCCCTGATAAGCCAATCGTCCAAGTAGAGGGAAATCCTCACTCCCTCGAGATGAAGCCACTGGGCAACGTTCTTCATCAGTCCTGTGAATACTTGGGGGGGGCCGTGGAAAGGCCGAAGCATAGGGCCCTGAACTGAAAAACGTTCCCTCCCCACATGAATATGATATTGTTATGATACAATAAAGTTTGTTCATACTTACCTGGCAGATATATATATAGCTGTATTTTCTGAAGTCCGACAGAATTTTAAAAACTTCCGACACACGCAGTGGTCGGCCAGGTGGTTAGTACCCATTCCCGCCGCTGGGAGGCGGGTATCAGGAACCATTCCCATTTTCTATTCATAATTTTTATTTCCACTGTCCCCTGAGGGGAGGTGGGTGGGTACTTGATTATATATATCTGCCAGGTAAGGTGAACAAACTTTATTGTATCATAACAATATCATTTTGTTCATGAAACTTACCTGTCAGATATATATATGCTGAATCCCACCTTTGGAGGTGGGAAGGGACAGAATAGAAGGATTTTGGGAAACAAATGCATGCAGATGATTTACATCTTGGTTCCACCTGTTAGCATAGCTGACTTCGTGATTACTGTCACCCAAGTCTGCTTCTGCTTTACTAGAGTTGCCAGCGAGGTAGAGACCTATAAAGCTGGTGCACTCCAGATGATCTGTCAACGGGGCGTGACCACATGTGACTAGACCATATTGACCATACCATGAGGGCTAAGAAGTAAAATAAATATATATATAAATATATATACACCACCTGACCAACCTAGCCAAGTTAAGGTGTGTTTAACTAAGGCTTAAGAGTTAAGAAGTCGCCGTTGTCGCGACTCAACACTAAATTAAGAGCTCTTCCTAACCATTTTCTACAGGATAGGATGAGTGGTACTTCTTGCCCCAAGATTGTGTCTGCAGACACGTATGGCCCTAGCGAGCAGCAGATCTCATATGCCATCTTCACATCTCGCAGGAGTGTGAAGTGAACACAGAGTTGCTTCGCTAAAACATGGTACTCAGGATGTTGCTGAGTGCCATGCTCTGTTGAAATGCTTCCGAGGCCGCGCACCCTCACCTCGTGAGCATTCAGATAAAAAAGATTTCAAATCTTTGTGCAAACACAATGAAGGAGCATTTTTGAAAGAACTCCTTAACACTCAAGCCAGGGTGTTCTTCGATATGGGCAAGTCTGGTCTTTTTGCGGAACACTGCAGATTGCCCGAATGACTTCGACTTTCTTGAGTTTTATGTAGATAAAACTTGAGAGACCCGACAGGGCACAGGACTCTCTCTGGCTCCTGCCCACTAACTTGTGCCATCCTTGCTTCCAAGCTCCTGGCCCAAGGACAAAACAGGTTTCCATTCTTAGGCCACAACTGTTCTCCAAAGCCAAAACTTGTGACGATGGCTTAAAATCTCACTAACCCTCTTTGTCGTATCTAGGGTGGTTAGAAGGAGGCCTTCCTGATCACATGCAAGAAGTTAACAGGTAGGAGAGGTTCGAATGCTTTGACATCAAGAACTTCAGACTACGTCTAAGTTCCATATTGAAAGCTTCGATCTGGACATGCACAGTCAGTCCGTCTGTACTAAAGTCAGGTGACCGACCAGTTGACCAGTCAGACGAATCAAGGACAGCAAGGCTGTACCCTGAAGACCATAAGGTACTATTCTTCGCTGAAGGATGAGTGTCTGGACTGCCTGGGCGATTCAATCTAAGCAAACCTTGGGGGTGTATCAACGCAACCCAACGTCGTCAGCGAATCAACTCCTGACTCGAGCTTCTGGTGCCAGGAGAAAGGAGCGAGGAGCAAAAAGGCGATTCAGTCCCGAAGGAAGAATGCCTGACAGTCCAACCTGGTCTCATGTTACACGATCATCGGGGGGTGTATAAACGCAACCGACTTCGTCAACAAGAAACTCAGGGCTACTATATGTCGCCTGATCTCGCACGAGTGTCTGACTCCGAGAAAACAGGTGAGACAAAAAGTAGATGGTGAGCGAGATTCGAGATTCCACAGAACTCAAAGATCGTGAAGGGCTTTGTTGTTTGACAGACGCAAATCTCTGAGCCCAAAGGCCGTCAACAACATATTTGCGTATTCTTTAAAAGTTGTGACTGCCAGCTTATCCCATTCTTCAGACGGAAATGGAAGACGGTAATCTTATTCCTGTCAACATCTCGATAGCCTGAACGTAGTCAGACTCAGAGCGGACGAGGTTATAGGTACCTTTCGAGTTAAGAGTAGACCGACTCTCGGCAAAAGGAAAAGGTCCTTGGAAAGTGAACTAGGAAGTATGTGACCTCTGTGAATCCAGGATCCTGAAGGCCAACATGGGGCGATCAGCGTCATTGTCGCTCCCTGTGACGTCATAAATCCTCTTATTACATTTCCTAAACGATTGAAAAAAGGGGAAAAAGAGACTAAACATCCATCCCCGTTCAATATCATAGGATGGCATTTAATGGTACCGATCCCGGATCGAGAATAAGGGAGCAGAGAAGAAGCCTCTTCGTCCTCAACATATCGAAGAGAGAAGAAATGAAAGGGCGTCCCTAAAGTCTCCACAACTCTCAACTTACTTCTAAAGAAATATTCCACTCGGAAGTCAATAGTGCTGCCTCGATCGAGACGATTCGTACGGACTTTTGCATTCCTGTACGAACCTCTAGAGGATCGTTACATTCTACGCCTGTTGTTATAATAGGCCTTTCTCGTAAACTCGAACAGACCGAGAGAAGATACTTCTTAAGATAGAGAGAGCTGTGGAATATCAGAGTTGATCTGACCACTGGTTCCCAAAAACTCGTTTCGAGGACTGGAGGGACTACCAATCCGAATCGCTTTACTTCTTTCAGATTAAGATCCAGGACAGTTTGAAACCCTATCCAGATATCGGCACCTTCTTTCTATCACCTCAGGTGATAGACGCACTGAGAGATGTTCAGAATCATTCCTAGATCTTGAATAATATTTCAGTTTCCCGGTCGGAAAAAACTGTGATCTTAATTGCAGTCTATTCGGGGAAACAAAACTTCTTCAGGAAGGAAATAGTCCCCAGCAAGCTCATCCATTCCCTCCCCGAGTATGCTTACTTCCCTAATAAGGCTGCGCTTTGCCTAAGCAGGAGAGCATATAAAAGTGCAATGTTGCGGTAGACTCGTAGTTCTATACCGTGCGGTAACGAGCACCGAAAGGATTAAGAGATAACTCTGTTGAACATAGTAAAGGCAAAACGAATGCAACGTTTATTCATTCACGTAAGAAATCTCTTCAATCTTAGGCTAAAGTCCGTGATTGTAGGACAAGATACAGTTAGTCAGTCATCCCGCAGGAGAGACGTAACCGCCAGCACAGAGATACGGTTAGTCAGCAATCCGCAAGAGAGAGAGACGTAACCTACCGCGCATGACAGCGCACGATCTGTTACTGGTGGCTCGGTTGGACTGGAGGACAGAGACAGCGTGACAGCAGCAGCCAGCAGCTTACGAATGTCGTCTCTTAACTTTATGTCTGGGTTGCCAGCTACCCTATTCTACGAAGAATAGGTCCGTATTTTTTTTGAGCAGATAGACTCTCAAGCTGGTATATTTAGGCGAAACAGAAAACGCTAAATATATAGATGCGTTTGTGTCGTCAGAACACTACCATACAACGGTAAAAGATAAATCGGAAACTCCTGGAAGGCTGCAGGGAGTAACGATTAAATGTCCTTAAATTAGACAATAGACCTCTCGGTTGCCATCCGAAGAGGTAACTACAGCAAGCGTATATGACTTGAACCAACCAGAAATAAAATAACGCAAGGCAAAATGATATTGTTATGATACAATAAAGTTTGTTCATACTTACCTGGCAGACATATACATATATACATACATATATATATATATATATAATATATGATATGTTATATACAATAAAGTTTGTTCATACTTACCTGGCAAGATATATATATAGCTGTATTTTCTGAAAGTCCGACAGAATTTTAAAAACTTCCGACACACGCAGTGGTCGGCCAGGTGGTTAGTACCCATTCCCGCCGCTGGGAGGCGGGTATCAGGAACCATTCCCATTTTCCTATTCATAATTTTTATTTCCACTGTCCCCTGAGGGGAGGTGGGTGGGTACTTGATTATATATATCTGCCAGGTAAGTATGAACAAACTTTATTGTATCATAACAATATCATTTTGTTCATGAAACTTACCTGTCAGATATATATATAGCTGAATCCCACCTTTGGAGGTGGGAAGGGACAGAATAGAAGGATTTTGGGAAACAAATGCATGCAGATGATTTACATCTTGGTTCCACCTGTTAGCATAGCTGACTTCGTGATTACTGTCACCCAAGTCTGCTTCTGCTTTACTAGAGTTGCCAGCGAGGTAGAGACCTATAAAGCTGGTGCACTCCAGATGATCTGTCAACGGGGGCGTGACCACAATGTGACTAGACCATATTGACCATACCATGAGGGCTAAGAAGTAAAAAAATAAATATATATATAAATATATATATCACCACCTGACCAACCTAGCCAAAGTTAAGGTGTGTTAACTAAGGCTTAAGAGTTAAGAAGTCGCCGTTGTCGGCGACTCAACAACTAAATTAAGAGCTCTTCCTAACCATTTTCTACAGGATAGGGATGAGTGGTACTTCTTGCCCCAAGATTGTGTCTGCAGACACGTATGGCCCTAGCGAGCAGCAGATCTCATATGCCATCTTCACATCTCGCAGGGAGTGTGAAGTGAACACAGAGTTGCTTCGCTAAAACATGGTACTCAGGATGTTGCTGATGCCATGCTCTGTTGAAATGCTTCCGAGGCCGCGCCCTCACCTCGTGAGCATTCAGATAAAAAGATTTCAAATCTTTGTGCAAACACAATGAAGGAGCATTTTTTTGAAAGAACTCCTTAACACTCAAGCCAGGGTGTTCTTCGTATGGGCAGTCTGGTCTTTTCGGAACACTGCAGATTGCCCGAATGACTTCGACTTTCTTGAGTTTTATGTAGATAAAACTTGAGAGACCCGACAGGGCACAGGACTCTCTCTGGCTCCTGCCCACTAACTGTGCCATCCTTGCTTCCAAGCTCCTGGCCCAAGGACAAAACAGGTTTCCATTCTTAGGCCAACAACTGTTCTCCAAAGCCAAAACTTGTGACGATGGCTTGAAAATCTCACTAACCCTCTTTGTCGTATCTAGGTGGTTAGAAGGAGGCCTTCCTGATCACATGCAAGAAGTTAACAGGTAGGAGAGGTTCGAATGCTTTGACATCAAGAACTTCAGACTACGTCTAAGTTCCATATTGAAAGCTTCGATCTGGACATGCACAGTCAGTCCGTCTGTACTAAAGTCAGGTGACCGACCAGTTGACCAGTCAGACGAATCAAGGACAGCAAGGCTGTACCCTGAAGACCATAAGGTACTATTCTTCGCTGAAGGATGAGTGTCTGGACTGCCTGGGCGATTCAATCTAAGCAAACCTTGGGGGTGTATCAACGCAACCCAACGTCGTCAGCGAATCAACTCCTGACTCGAGCTTCTGGTGCCAGGAGAAAGGAGCGAGGAGCAAAAAGGCGATTCAGTCCCGAAGGAAGAATGCCTGACAGTCCAACCTGGTCTCATGTTACACGATCATCGGGGGTGTATAAACGCAACCGACTTCGTCAACAAGAAACTCAGGGCTACTATATGTCGCCTGATCTCGCACGAGTGTCTGACTCCGAGAAAACAGGTGAGACAAAAAGTAGATGGTGAGCGAGATTCGAGATTCCACAGAACTCAAAGATCGTGAAGGGCTTTGTTGTTTGACAGACGCAAATCTCTGAGCCCAAAGGCCGTCAACAACATATTTGCGTATTCTTTAAAAGTTGTGACTGCCAGCTTATCCCATTCTTCAGACGGAAATGGAAGACGGTAATCTTATTCCTGTCAACATCTCGATAGCCTGAACGTAGTCAGACTCAGAGCGGAGAGGTTATAGGTACCTTTCGAGTTAAGAGTAGACCGACTCTCTCGGAAAAGGTCCTTGGAAAGTGAACTAGGAAGTATGTGACCTCTGTGAATCCAGGATCCTGAAGGCCAACATGGGGCGATCAGCGTCATTGTCGCTCCCTGTGACGTCATAAATCCTCTTATTACATTTCCTAAACGACGAAAAATTGAAAAAGGGGAAAAAAAGAGACTAAACATCCATCCCCGTCAATATCATAGGATGGCATTTAATGGTAACCGATCCCGGATCGAGAATAAGGGAGCAGAGAAGAAGCCTCTTCGTCCTCAACATATCGAAGAGAAGAATGAAAGGGCGTCCCTAAGTCTCCACAACTCTCAACTTACTTCTAAAGAAATATTCCACTCGGAAGTCAATAGTTGCTGCCGTCGATCGAGACGATTCGTACGGACTTTTGCATTCCTGTAACGAACCTCTAGAGGATCGTTACATTCTACGCCTGTTGTTATAATAGGCTCTTTCTCGTAAACTCGAACAGGGACCGAGAGAAGATACTTCTTAAGATATGAGAGAGCTGTGGAATATCAGAGTTGATCTGGACCACTGGTTCCCAAAAACTCGTTTTCGAGGACTGGAGGGACTACCGAATCGCTTTACTTCTTTCAGATTAAGATCCAGGACATTTGAAACCCTATCCTAGATATCCGGCACCTTCTTTCTATCACCTCAGGTGATAGACGCACTGAGAGATGTTCAGAATCATTCCTAGATCTTGAATAATATTTCAGTTTCCCGGTCGGAAAAAACTGTGATCTTAATTGCAGTCTATTCGGGAAACAAAACTTCTTCAGGAAGGAAATAGTCCCCAGCAAGCTCATCCATTCCCTCCCGAGTATGCTTACTTCCCTAATAAGGCTGCGCTTTGCCTAAGCAGGCCCGCAAGAGAGAGAGGACGTAACCTATCGCGCATGACAGCGCACGGTCTGTTACTGGTGGCTCGGTTGGACTGGAGGACAGAGACAGCGTGACAGCAGCAGCCAGCAGCTTACGAATGTCGTCTCTTAACTTTATGTCTGGGTTGCCAGCTACCCTATTCTACGAAGAAATAGGTCCGTTATTTTTTGAGCAGATAGACTCTCAAGCTGGTATATTTAGGCGAAACAGAAAAACGCTAAATATATAGATGCGTTTGTGTCGTCAGAACACTACCATAGCAACGGTAAAAAGATAAATCGGAAACTCCTGGAAGGCTGCAGGGAGTCAACGATTAAATGTCCTTAAATTAGACAATAGACCTCTCGGTTGCCCATCCGAAGAGGTAACTACAGCAAGCGTATATGACTTGAACAACCAGAAATAAAATAACAAGCAAGGCAAAATGATATTGTTATGATACAATAAAGTTTGTTCATACTTACCTGGCAGACATATACATATATATACATATATATATATACACATATATATATACATATATATATATATATATATATATATACATATATATAAGCTGAATTCGGAAATACAGCTACATACATATCTGACAGGCAAGTTTCATGAACAAAACTTAAGAGAATCGAAGCAGTCAGCTCAAGCTTCTTATGTTATTGGACATAAGCGTTCATTGACGTAGTCTACAAGTCTATTTCTTGTACGAGTCTGCGAATGACGAATGAGAGCTCTTCCGAATCTTGTCAATAAGAGCTTATTCGCTTACGCAATATCAAGTTAATGAGATGTTTGTCAATGAGAACTAACCCCTTTACGGGACCAAAGAGATATTTTGT